>NW_026867462.1:188832-291304 GCF_020745735.1 Hemiscyllium ocellatum | reverse complement strand
CTGAAACTCAGTCCCTCTATCGATGAAAGCCACACAAAGTATGCCTTCTTAACAACTCTATCAAACTGGCTGGCAACTTTTAGGGATCTGTACATGGGCACCAAGATCTCTCTGCTCAGCTACACTGTCCAATATGGATTGCCTTGGATGTGTTTTGTGTGATAGGGGGTTGTGTGTTCCGGGCATGAATGGGTGTATAGCAGGGTGGGGGTTTGTCAGTGTGAGTGGAAATTTAGGTCTAGGCAGAGTAAGTGCAGTGGTTAGTCTGAGAGATGAGTTTGGTGGTGAACTGCGTATCAGTTTGATAGTTATTAAAGTTAAAGATTACTTGTTCATTTCTCAAATCATATTTACATAAATACTCAGCTGTAACACTCCAAAGTCTCTGACTTTAATGGTCCTCCATTTTTCAGAGGCCTCCAGAATTCAGATCATTGTAATTAGATGTTTCAACTTCCAGACAATTGGCCTGAGTTCAGCCGTGACAGCCATCCTCCCCGTCCCAGTGCACAGCTCCTGCCTGTGCTGCTGCTGCTGCAGTGACCTTCCTCCCAGAGAGAACATTCTGTCTTGCATTGATAAGTGAGGAAGGCTCACTGGACCTGATTTCCAAGTATGGGGATGGCAAACACGAGGGGACACAACTTTAAAGTGAGGGGAGATAGGTATAAGACAGATAGCAGAGGTAGTTTCTTTACTCAGAGAGTAGTAAGGGTATGGAGTGCTTTGCCTGCAATGGTGTAGATTCGCCAAGTTTAAGTACATTTAAGTTGTCATTGGACAGGCCTATGCATGTACATGGAATAGTGTAGGTGGGATGGGCTTCATATTAGTATGTCAGGGCAGCGCAACATCGAGGGCCGAAGGGCCTGCACTGCACTGTGATGTTCTATGTTCTATGATTCACTCTGATTTCTCTCCGGGGGTACTGCCAGCTGTTGGGTATTTCCAGCAGCACGGTACCTAGTGGGGCGGCACGCTGGTTCCATGGTTAGCGCTGCTGCCTCACAGTGCTAGGGACTCTGGCTCCATTCCAGCCTCGGGTGACTGTCTGTGTGGAGTTGGCACTTCCTCCCCATATCTGTGTGCATTTCCTCCCACAGTCCAAATCTGTACAAGCTGGGGAAATTGCAAATGTTGTGTTCAGTGATTGGGAGGTTAGATGCATTAGTCAGGGTTAACCGTAGCATAATAGGGTAGAGGAATGGGTCTGGATGCGTTTCTTTTCAGAGGGTGGGTGTGGACTTGTTGGGCCAAATGGCCTAATTGCACACACTGTAGAATTTCGATGAATCTGCATTTCCTTGGTTTGTATTTTGTGAAACTTCTCTGCTCTTCACAGCAATCCAATGAAAGTGTGAATTGGTGAGATCTTCAAACAGTTACTGGGTGGGATCAGGATGTTCTTCTTCCTAAATGATATGGCAATGGTCAAGGTCGAGGGCATGTTTCTCAAGAGGGAACCAATGATCATGATCAGCAACTGGTAGGAAACAAAAATAAACTCCAGTTATGCTGCAGACTTCAGCGGGAGCATACTGGCAAACGGTTACAGCTGAGGATACATTTGAGTAACTGATAAGGTCAAATTAACAGAAACTAACATGCTCAATTGGTCATTCTATTGTAGAGACACCATCTCCCCCCACGCTTTATGGCCTGGTCTCCTCCTGTGAGGAGCACAGCACCGGTTCGACAATCTTTGGTTGTTTGGTGATGGACTATTCCCCAGACGTCACCAAGGTAACCTGGAAGAAAGGTGGGGTGCTAATCACGAATGGTGGATTGAAGACTTACCCATCAGTGAGAAACAAGAAGGGAACCTACACCCTGAGCAGCCAGTTAACCCTGCCCGGGTCAGCGGTAGATTGCCCCAGCAAAATCTACTGTGAGGTTCAACACAGCGGGTCTCACAAGAGCAAAGAAATGCCATGTGGTACGTATTGTGGGAACTGAGATAAACAGAGCATCTGGCATTAATATGAATAAGGCATTATTTATAACCATTTTCACAGAATCACCTTATACAGTACAGGAAAAAGGCCCTTTGATCCATCCAGTTTACGCCTATCAATAACAGCCACCTAACTATTCCAGTCTCATGTGCCAGCACATGATCCATTGCCTTGTGTGACTTGCCCTTGCAAGGATGCATCTCAATACTTCATACTTATTATGAGGGGCTCAGTCTCTACATGACTTATAGGTGCTGAGCTCCAGGCTAACACCACCCTCTGTTTGATTTTGTTTTCCCCTGAGATCCACTTGGAACCTCCTGGCCTTACCTTCACCCTGTGCCCCTGAGGCATTGATCTCTCCATCAAGGGGAAAGGTTTCATCCAGTTTACCCAGTCTATGCCTAAAATAATTCTAGACATCATGATAATCTTCTCCCTAATTCTCCTCTGCTCCAAGGAAAACCCCTGTCTATCTCATCTAGTTTCATAACTAAAACCCTCCAACCCAGGCAAGATCCTGGCAAATCTCATCAATAATGCCTTCAGTGTAATCACATTCTTTCGATAACATGCACACAACGCTTCAGTATGGCCTAACCAGTGTTCTATCAAGTTCCAGTATCATCTCCCGATTCTTCATTGTCAATGTCTAGGCTAATAAAAGCAAATATCCTCCCACCTCCTTAGTCTCTTTATCCAGACGACACAGTACTATAGGGGATCGGTGGGTACATGCACCAAAGATCCTCAGGCCTTTCCAGGGTTCCACCATTCAAAATGTCATACCTCACAGATTCTTCTGCCGAATTACATTACCTTACATTTATCCAGAATAATTTCCATTTGCAACTTCTCTTCACATACAACCAACCCTTTTATATCCTCCTACAATCTAAAGCCATAATGCTCATGACTTACCAACATGACAGTTTTCATTTCATCTGTGAATTCACTGGTTAATCCTCCTAAATTTGAGTCTCAATCATTGGTATGTAAGAGAAATAACGTGGAAATCAACCCCAATCCCTACAGAACACCAGGAGACATAGATTCCCAGTCACCCAGACACCCGATGACTATTATCCCCTGCTCCCATCACTCAGCCAGTTCTCGATCCAATCTGTCAAATTAACTCGGATCCCATTGGCTCTGATTATTGCTATCATCTGGACATCGAGTTATCTCTCTGAAAACTACTATCAAATTGTTACACATGACTTTCTCTCAATAAAACTATGCTGAAAATTGTTGATTTATCTTCCAAATGAAGACTAATTTCACTTTTCAATAGTTTCCCTACCACTGAGACTAGCCTGACAGATCTGTGTTTTCATTATTTATCCCTTCCTTTGTCCTGCGTAACAGTGCAACGTTGGCTGATCTACACTCACTTGGCACAACTGCTGTGGCCAGACAGTAATTCTAAATTATTGTTAGCGACCCAACTATTTCATCCCTTGCATCGCTCAACCGCTTGGTATACTTTTCATCTGCCCTGGAAATATAACCACTTTTCATTTAGCAAGACAACACAGAACATCACGTCATGTGCCCTAATTTCTGAAAGTACATCACAACACCCCTCCATGATTTCTGTCCCCACATTGTCCCTCTTACTAGTGAACACTGACACAACACATTCGTTTTGACCACAACCTAATCCTCCGGCTCCACTCCAATAATAACACTTAATGGGCATTACTGTTTCCCGAATAATTCTTTTATTATGAATGAGCCTGTAACTTTTAAAAATATTTTCCTTTATTTTGACTCCTATTATTTTCTCATGGTCCCTTTTGCTCTTCTAATTCCTTTCTCTTTCAAACTCCCCCTTGCGCGTTCTGTACTCCATACTAATTTCTATTGTTTTGAGATTTCAGTATAGACAGGAAGCCTCCCTTGTTTCTCCTTATCTCACCCTCCATGCCCCTTGGTATCCAGAGCACGTTACATTCTTGGTCCCATTCAGTGGCTTCCTGAGAAATGTCCTCCCTATGATTTTCCTGTCTCTTTCTTAAATGTTTCACACTGCTCTGACTCAGATTTACCAATAAGTGTCAGCTTCCAGTCCACTCTGGTAAAGTCATTACCTGATTTTACTAAAATTGTCCTTCCCCTTTTCAGAACTTTGGGCCAATTTCTATTCCTTTGCAGTACAATCTGAAATCCAACTGATTTACGATCGCTGTCTGCAAAGTGCACCACCATTGATGTTTTACCCACTGGGTCGACTTCATTCCCAAAAGTTAAGTTCAGGTTCACCCCTCTCTTGCAAGGTCTGGATTAAAATTCTCTGTATTAACACATACTTTGTTTAAATATTCTCCTGGGGGCATTTTCAGAATTGTGCTCCCTCTAAACGTTAGACAAAATGAATATCCAAGCCTATGCTGAGGAAGTTAAAAACCTCTCTTCTCATTCCCCTATTTAGTATACATATCTCTGAAATTTATCCATGTATTTGCACTTGGTCTTTTGGACCTATAGTAAGGCCTATCGTGCTCTCCCAGTAGTTATGTTTGCTGTATTTTGGTTTTGAAGTACTGTCCATTTGCCTTTGTTCGAGGAGGTATCTATGATTTCATTTCTCTTTACAGCCTAAAATACTCTTGTCAGAATTGTGACAGAAGCAACATTCCGTGCCGCAAACCCCTGCCCCCATCCTTTTCCATCTTTCCCTGTCTCGCCTGAAGGCACTAAATCCTGGAAAATTGAATAGCCACTCCTGCCCCGCTCTCAATATGTCTCCGTGATCGCAACAGCATCATTTCCTCATTTATGCCGGTAATTCATCTGCCTTGATCATCAGACTCTGTCATTAAAACGAATACCATCCAATGTTGCTATCTCCCTTCTGATGTTACCGGCCTATAGTTTCTATGCCTCCTTGACTCCCTTGCTGTGTCCAATAATTTTAGCCTTTCACATTGTCCTGATGATCTTTCTGTGTGGATCCCAGCTTCTCCAGCACTCTGCACAATTATGATTCTTGTATCCATTAATCACAAGAAACCTTGATATATGAGAACTGATTGTATTTGTTATGAAATTCATCAGATAATTTATGCGATGTGTTTCCTAAAGGTACAGGTCCTCTCCCACCAACTCTTCTCCTAACTGTGAGCTCCAGTGAAGAAATCGCAAGCAGCAAGTTTGCAACTGTCGTTTGTTCAATCATCGATTTCCATCCGAAGGCAATCAACGTGACTTGGTTGAAAAATGGCCGACGCTTGGATTCTGGCTTCATCACGTCTCCCGTGTGTGAGGCGAACGGGAACTTCTCGGTGACGAGTCGGCTGATGGTCCCTTATGGTGAATGGTACAACAGCGCAGTCTATACCTGCCAGGTCACTCACGAAGAGAACATTCAAAGTAAAAACATCACCGCACTCCAGGGTAAGAGACACATACTGGGAGAGCTACAAATCACTCTGAACTCTGATGTGAATCAAACACACTAATTTATCAGGCGTAGTAAACAGCACGGTACAGCTTCTCATTTCCCAGCATGTCACGTATCTCATTTCAGTTTGAATGTTACATTAGCATTGCTCATAATTCAACATTTTGGCAAGTCAGAAAAGCATGTTTCCTCTCTGTTGAAGATAGATATATAGACAGTGAGCTTTGTTAAATAGTTTGTTAAATAGTTTGTTGCCTGACCATGCTGGGAGAGGCATTCAGAGTGATGAATCCTTGCCTGGTAGTGGCTTCAAGGATAAGTTTGGGGGTGGAGGGGTGATATTGGAGAGATATCTAATTGAAACATAGAAAATACTGAGAGACTGAGGTCGAGTGAATGTAAATAGATGTTTTGACTGGTAGGCGAGACTAGGATCCAAGGGCACAGTCTCAGGGTCAAAGGGGCACTGTTTAGAACTGAGATGGGGAGGAATTTCTTCAGCCAGAGGGTGATGAATCTGTGGAACTTGTTGCTGCAGAGGGCTGTGGAGACCAGGCCATTGTGTATATTCAAGCCAGAGATGGATCGGTTCTTGTTTATTGTGGGGAGAAGACCATAGAATGGCTTTAGCCCAAATGTCGATTTTCCTGCTCGTCGGATGCTGCCTGACCTGCTGTGCTTTTCCAGCATCATTCTGATCTAAACTCTGGATTGGCCGAACAGCCTTATTCTGATCCTCTATCTTATGATGTTGTGGTCTCAAAATGACGTGGTTAAAATATGCAGTGACCCTAACTTGAAAATAAATCAAAATGCGTTCAATGCTTCACTCCCTGCTCAGGAATGACCTGTTGGCCTTGGACATTGTACGACATCGATTTTTATCTGGTACTGAGTTCTTTAACTTCATTTATGGGATCAGACCACAGACCAAGTGGGTATCACATTTGATGAACTGGGATAAACGTGATCTCACTGAGCCTATTTAAGATGCTCTCTGTAATTAGTGGATGAGGCAGGAGAATAAATTCTGGTAAGAATGCTACAATAGGGATGAATGAACGAGGAACTCGAGACAAGCTGATTTAGCCTGGTTTGGGGTGGCGATGTTTACACAGTGGGTAGTGGATGTCTATAAAATTAGTGTACATTTCCATCACGTTTGTAGATTAATTTAAGACACTTTTGTTTGTTTTTTTTTCTCCCCTGCTCTATGAAGAAATTAAAAAATGTAGCTTGGTAAATAAAGTGAAAGTACAGACCAGTCATGAACTAACTGAATGGAGGGAAAGACTTAAGGAGATGGGTGTCCTTCTCGATATCCAATGCTGTACTCAGTGCCTTGTTTTCAGATCTACTCCAAACTCAGCCCACGAGGAACAATGACATAAATTAGAGAATGACATCACACCAATAACGCAAAGTATTTTTGATCACGTTAAATATAATGAACAGAATTTCCATGGATATTCACTGCTCCTGTAGCACTTTAGAACTCTGCAAAGAGAATAATTATTATTTCTTATAATTTGTCCAAAATTTGGGATGTGATTTGGCAGTCAGCGTGACCAGCAGCACTTGCACCTAAGGGTTATGAACATGGAAATGAACACATTATATTCAGATTACTCTTGTCACAAGTATCAATAGATGGTCTTAAGTGAGAGACAAACTCTGAAAGAAAGGTAATTCCATGGGTTACATCATGGTATCTTCGATGATTTTACTTTTTTCACAGCTTTCACTTGTTACAAAGCCAGTGTTCTTTTGGAATAATTACACAGGGTATGTCACAGGTAATCACAAATGCTTTCACAAATCAAAATACATCAACAAGAGTAAGCATTGTTTCAGCAATGGTTGGAGTTGCCATTTCGAAGGTGGTGTCTTCACCCTGTGAAGAAGTAATCTGAAGATTAGGTGTTTGTATCATAAAGGGGCATTTTTCATTGACTTTGATTTTTGTTTCATAGAAGATACCGAGTGCCACCCTCACACCGTTAAAATCCTCCCACCGCCAATCGAACAAGTCTTACTGGAAGCGACGGTGACGTTAACCTGCGTTGTGTCCAATTTTCTTCCTGGAGTCAGCGTGACCTGGAAACAAGATAAGAAGCCTCTGAGCTCAGAGATTGCTGACCAGCCTGGACAGACTCCCGACAGCGTGATCAGCAAATTAGACATTTCTACTGAAGCCTGGCTGAGTGGTGTTACTTTTGAATGTGTGGTGAACCATCAAAATCTACCGACTCCGCTGAGAGACTCCATCCACAAGGAGAAAGGTGAGCGGTGAGATTAAAACACAAAGCATCCCATGTGTAATCCAGATCCAGTTACATCAATGGCAGGCTTTGATTGGTAATGAACAAACACCGTTGGGAGCATTTATGATGCATCTGAAGGCAGGATAACTAAGTAGCTGATTAAGAAAAAGATGGACCAAAGGATATTGTATTCTGATTAAATCAGATAAGGTGGGAAGAAACCTGGGTTGTGATGTCACCATCAGCAATGACAATTGGACAGAATGCCCTTGTTGTGGGTTGGAAACATGGAGGCAACTTTCACATTAAACTTTACTTTTTTTACTGAACAGAATGTGTACTCTTTTAGAAAACAAAAGTGAATAAATCCCAAATTAAAAATGGCGTATTTTAATATTGAGTGAAATTGTGATATTGGTTCAGGATGTTTTTGATTGATTTATATTTGTCTCAAATATTCTGCAGTGATTAATCCGCTGGAGCCATCAGTGTCAGTCCTCCTGCCACCAACAGAAGAAATCTCCGCACAGAGGTTTCTCTCCCTCACCTGTTTAGTGAGAGGTTTCTCCCCCCGAGAGATCTTCGTCAAGTGGACAAACAATGACAAGCCGGTGAATCCCAGTAACTACAAGAACACCGAGGTGATGGCAGAGAGTGCCAACACTTCCTTCTTCATCTACAGCCTGTTATCCATTACAGCGGAGGAGTGGGCCAGCGGTGCTTCTTACTCCTGTGTGGTGGGACATGAAGCGATTCCATTGAAGATCATCAACAGAACAGTCGATAAATCCAGCGGTAAACCGAGTTTCGTAAACATTTCACTTGCACTGATGGACACTGTTAATTCATGTCAATAAAAATCTCAAAGTTGCATTTAATAATTCAACAGAAGTAATAAAGTTTCTTTTTCCTCCAGTTGTGAGTTAAATACTGAATGAGTTGTTTCTCACTCTGACTTACATTCCATCTGTGTAGTTAAAGTGGGTTATTAACAGGTCTAGGACAAGTGTCTTGTGCAGTTAATGTTCTCTGCTCAGATACACCCTGGGTCAGAGACAGAGTAAAGCTCACTCATTGCAGGATTCCGCCAAGTACCTTATCCATCCTAAATCCCTCTGTGACAAAATCTGACAATGTCCATTTTATGTCCAGGGTAGAGCATGAGTTTTGAACTTGGTGTTCTTGATTCCCCTGATTGGACATTCTTATAAAATTCATGTCAGTTTTAAACTGCCACATTGCACCAATTGGAAATGTAAATTTAAGACACTTTAAAATTAAATTTGATTGGAACATACCAATCGTAAAGAGTGCAGAACAGTTTGAATGTAACCGTTGTTTCTGGGGAACTGCCAGGGATCTTGCACCAGTGCATGAGTTGACAGAATGTAGCTTCACTTTCACACCAAAGAGAATCGACAGATAAGTTGTCGTGGAGCAGAGGGAAGGGGAACGATGAATGGTCTGTCCTCTTGCTCCCTGTGCAGAGTTTTCATGGTAGATGTCCTCTGTAATGTAACCCCGTTACTAACAGGAACAGTCAGCTTCTTGCTTACTGTCCAAAGATTTAACATTTCCATGCAAAATAATACCTTTGAAACATGTTGGACATGCTTGGGCTCTGTTAACAAATGATTAACATTGATTCCCCTAATCCAAAACTGGTGTTTGCATTGTCCCGGTTTGAATTCTGTAGTTTTGTCTCAGTTTTCTGGAGCACATGGGATCAATTCTGGTATTCGAATACCTGATATCATTTTGTTTCACATACAGAACACAAGTAGACATTTTCTAATAAACATATTCAGAAATGTTATCTCTGGGGCAGTGGGGATTTGAACTCACGCTATTTCTCTCAGAGACAGAAATTCTATCACTGCAACAGAAGAGTTGCTCATAAAACGCTTATCTCTTCACGACGATGGGAAATGTTTCCTACAACACCAAGGTCAAATCTAATTATAGGCAATCCATTAAAATTAGAACAATAAATTAGAATAATAAAAATTGCAGTCTGGTATAAGAACAGATACAGAGAGATGATCGCAAATACACACAGAATGACACATATATGGACTCTCACCTAAAGACACATATTTATGTGCACACTCAAATGTGCATACAGATAAGATGTCACACATGCATACTCGCACAGAGCCACACATGCAAGTGGTACTTGAACACTCACCTAAGCTCATACAAAAACTCACATACACCAAAAGAAAATTATTTGAACAAATGATCAGGGTACTCACACATAACCATGAGAAATATAGACACACGGTAACACACAAATGGGCATGAATACATATACATTCATACAGCACAATGCGTACAGACATACACGCATGAACACACAGATACAAATTCCAAAAAATGTCCTCCCACATGTCAACTCATACAGGCACGTAAGTGCACAGAGATAAACATTAATATAATTATTTTCCCATTTTCAGAATCACAAACATAAGATGACAGAGGCAGCTTAATTAGTTATTTTTAAACCACATTGATCAGCATGTATACAATGTCACACGTACACACAAATTCCGAGTCTCACATGCAGACACACAAGTGCATAGATCAATAAATAGAGGGGCGTTTATTAAATAAGGATAATGAGCACAAGCATCAGCAAGCATCCACAAACACTAACACAAACAAGCTTCTCAGGAGATGGTTTGGGAAAGATTGCCACACAAGCAGACATCATCATATAAATATAAACATCCATCAAAACATGACGTTGCATGCTAACATTTATTAAGCATAACATGAAAATAACCTAGTTTAGGTAGGACCTGAAACAGACACATAAGCACACATTTTAGATAGCACTAATGAAAAGTGAACACTCACAAAGACATTTCAAGATAAGCATAGGCAACAATGAAGTGGCATATTAGCATAATGATGCTTACACAATGTGAAAAGACCAAAATTTCGGTGCACAAACACATGAGAACACTAGCAGTAAAGGAACAGGAATATGTTTATTCATGCACAGACTCCAACATGGGCAAGAGTGAAGTAAGAGGCACTCAACCACATACACAACCATTAAAGGGAAACCAAACACACCAAGCAGTAGGTCAAATAAATTAAGGGACACATGTACAAAAACTTATTCCTAAATATACAGATCCTACAAACAAAAATATGAAGCAATGTCCTGACTGTGATGTCACTTATATTCATGATTTGCCAAGCAATTGGTCATCAATACATAAAGGTGAGAATCACATTTGAACTTTTATTCAGTGATGGCCACAATTTTCAACTAAAGTGCTGTCACAGCCTATATTTAAAATATAATGATATAATTAAAATAATCATTCGTAATAAGCATTCCTCAAATAATAATATCTTTAAATAATAGATTAAAAGAAAATTAATTTAAAACATTCTGACATGGACAATGAAGAAAGAACATGTGCAGTCAGTATTTGTAATTTCTTGCTGAGAGTCAATAATGCACTGATGGATACAGATAAGAGTCACACTTGAGAAATACCTGACTGCTTTATGAAGATGTAATGGTCTCTAATTACATGACTTGGATACACATAGATCGATCTGGATCAATAAACGATCTAAATGCGTTCTCTCGGCTTTATATTCATAGATTCAATAGATCGCACTTGGATTGAAGACTATGAGGATGATAACAGCAACATCTGGACAACTGCTTCCACGTTCATCACCTTGTTCTTCCTGAGTATTTTCTACAGCGCTGCCGTCACTCTGGTGAAGGTGAGAATAATCACATCTTTCTCATGCCAAACAGCCCAATATGTTTTGTAAAATCTCTAAGTGTGCCATTGAATAAACATTAAATCTGAAAGTCCCTGATCATAAATATCTGTGTCATTGCTTTATTTCTCTTTTCCAGGTTAAGTGAATGAGTTGTGGACCCCTTTGATTTTCCTGATCTGCTTATCAAGGTCTCTGAATTCCCAATCTACAATCTGTCCTGTTGCTGACTCTCACAGTGAGATCACTTCAGTTTATCAGTGTGTAACTGAGACAATAATTGATGGATTTTCGTTTTTACTTTGATATCTTTGAAATGGTTGTGGTTGGAAGAATTTGTAGCTTCCCTGTTGTTTGAAGCCCATTTGTTTTGTTTTTATTTGTTCCTTACTCAGAATGGTTGCCTACCCTTTCTGATGAGCCTTTGTATTCCCTTTCTTGTGACTGTTACTGATGTACAGAAAATTCCCACCTCACAGCGCATGTGTTCTCGTCTCAATGTGGCACCCAACCATTATATTCACTTCTGTTAGCTTTTACATCAACTTTTTGGATAAAAATGCTTTCTGAAATGGTTAATAAATCTCGATTGAATATGCACTAACCTTGAGTTTGCTTAATTCTTTCTTCAAGGCCAGCCAGTAATCAAACATTTTCCCACATCCTACTCCTTTCCCAGCCAAATACTTTCACTTGTTCTGTTTGGTTGTGTTTCATCCAGTCATTTAGTTTAATGTTGCGCTGCCATGCCGCCCACTAATGTAAATGCATCTTTCACACGATATGCCTGATGGAACACTCCAGAGGCAGAATGATTAGAGAACATTTCCTCTTATGCACCAAAGGTCACGGCCTCGGGTCACGTAATGATACAAATGAGGAGCTTTGCTCCACCAGAAGCCTATAAAAGGCAGGCAAAGGAGTTTGAAAGTTTACTCTACACCGTCTAAACTACATGTACTCCCAATGTCCGGACAGCCTGGGTTAGTAATGCATAAATCGCCACCTAAAGCGCCCAACGAAGCATTCATCAGCCAAAAATGTCAACGTTCAGTCAGGTAGTCAGACACAACACGTGCACAATCCAAGGGCGGATTCTCAGAACTGGAGTTTTTCCTCACACATAAATCTCATGGAGCACTATTCCTGGGATCTATTTGACACACCACACCTGTCAAATCCCAGGGAATGAGACTGGGATCTATCTGATACAGGGATATTACTGAACAGCAACCCTCAAAAATAATAAATCAGAGGTCGATGTTGATCAGGCAAGTCAGAGCTCATGAGTCCCTGAAATATTCAGCCATTGGGATCTATATGATGCAAGACAGAGTTGGGAACCAATCATAGCGACTGTTCACAGAGTCTGGAAACTATCAGCAGAGGGGAACATTCTCAATTTCTCAGAGTTGGTGAGGTGCATCATCCCGGGAATAGTGTTGTGAATCAGTCACGCACCCAATCTCATAATTTTGCCTTTTGTCAAAAACGTGGCCCCTGAAACTAGATGCAACATTCCAGGTGAGACAAGAGACTGTTTGATTTCAGTTTAACATAATTGCTTTGTGTTTGTTCTCTACGGTGTTATTGATGAAGTAGGGTTTAGTTGCTCTTCTGTCCACGTATCATGGTACATTCCCTGATTTGTGCACATACACATGGAGGATCCTCTGCTCCTTCACCCCCTTTGGGTTTACCCCCTTACTATTGTATGTTCCTCTGAGTTCATCACAAAACAAAGAAGCACGTCACCCCTCCCTGAGACGGAGATCTATCTGACACACCGATATTAATGAATAACAATCCTCAAAAATGATAAATCACAGGTTGATTTCGATCAGAGAAGACAAAGATCAGAAGTTCTGGAAACCCTGCTGCTTTCCATGTCCTTTCCCACAACCCCTCTGTCAAACTTGATGCTCTTAGCTGTTCTTCCAATATCCTAACATTTTACCTTAAATTGCTGTTAATATTTTTCTGTAATTTTGCATGATGGACCAAAGCACAGGTTGAAACAACAAGGACTCCAAACACTGAACTCTGAGAACGTACACAGTAAGGCAGCCTACATTCTGTAACAGCAAACACCCGTTAACAAATGGTTGGCAAGTACAAAATAGCGGGTGAGACTAACTTGAACTCATCAAAATAAAAGGAAAGTACTCTGGAGGTACAGAGGTGAAGGCAAGAGCTGGGCAGACAGAGTGGAGTTCGTTTTTTAAAATTCTTGTTTATATCCAGAATTTTCTTTCCACACAATGTAACCTTTTATTTCCCATCACCCAAGTCCCCCACAGTCTCTTTATTTTCTGCTACTAACCATCACCAGTAAATTGAATAATTTATGTTCAAAGCCCCTCCCACCATCAAAGATACGGCAGAAGTAGGAAGAGCTAGAAGGAGATTGGAGTCATTTTTTCTTGTGGTGATACATTACTGCTGTTCTAACACAAGGTATTTCTGAGGGATGGTCCACTGAAGCTATGTGGATGGAACTCATAAATAAGAAGGGCATGGTTACTTTGATGCAATTGTAATAGTCCCCCCAGTAGTCAGAGTGAAATTGAGTAATGAATATGTGGAGAGATCTTATTTATATGTAAGAATAATAGGATTGCAATAATCGCAAGTTTTAACCTTCCAAACATAAAGTGGGACAGTCATGATCTTAAGAGTTTGGATGGTGAGGAATGTGGTAAGTGCTAAAGTCAATTTTCTTCATTAATATGCAGATGTAACTCTCACAGAAAGAGCAAACCTGACCTACTCTTGTGCTATAAGGCAGGACAAGTGACTGAATGGTTAGTAGGGGAGCTTTTTGGGGCCCGGGTCATATTTCGATTAGTTTAAAATATCTATGGAAAGGATTGGCATTATATATAAGCTAAAGTTCTTAATTGAACTAGGGCAAATTTTGATAGTATGAGACAAAAACTTTCAAGAGTTGATTGGAGTAGACTGTTTGCAGCTCAAGGGACGGCCGGCAAGAGTGAAGCTTTCAGAAGTGAGATAACGAGAGTACGGAGGTATGATGTTCCTGTTAGTGTGAAGATAAGGCTGGTAAGAGGAGGGAACACTGGAGGAATAAAGATATTCAGAATGAATAAAGATATTCATTCTTAATCTGGTTCAGATTAAGAATGAATCATATATTAGATATAGATAAGTAAGATTCAGTGAATCTCGAAGAGTAAAAGAGGGGCAGGGACATTCTAAAGAGGGAAATGAGGAGGGCAAGAAAGGAAAATGAGATAGCCTTGGCAGATAATGTTCAAGATAATCCAAAGAGATTCGACTAGTACATTAAGAGCAAAGGGGTAGATCACAGAGTCATAGAGATGTACAACTTGGAAACAGATCTTTCAGTCTCACTTGCCCATGCTGACCAGATATCCTAAACTAATCTAGTCCCATTTGCCAGTACTTGGCCCATATCCCTCTAAACCCTTCCTATTCTTATACACAGTCAGATGCCTTTTAAATGTTGAAATTGCACCAGCCTCCGCCACTTCCTTTGGCAGTTCATTCCATACACACCACCCTCTGCATGAAAAAGTTACTCCTTAGGTACTTTCAACTTTTTCCCCTCTCACTCTAAACCTAGACTCATGAGTGTAGGTTTAGATGAGACTCCACCCATCTCAGGGAAAAAACCTTGCCTATTCACGGTATCCATGCCTCTGATGATTTTATAAGCCTTTATAAAGTCACCCCTCAGCTTCCAAAGCTCCAGAGAAATCAACCCCAGCCTATTCAGCCTCTCCCTATATAACTCTACTTGGCTGTGAATATGTATAAGCCTAGAGGATTGGCTTCATAAATCATGTTGCATTTAATATAAATGTTGTTTTTTCATTATCATTTAGTTTAAAATGGAGGATGGGTGCCTTTTCAATTTATGGTGTGTATGGAAAGACCTGAAAAATAAACTACAACAAAAAAATGGACAAAAAGTTATTGTACTACAGATAGTGCACCATATCATTCGTGTAAAAAATAATTCCCTGTTTTGACCATGAAGTTAATAGAGTCTATTAATTAGTCCAGTGTTTGTAATAATTTTTATCTATCTGTCATTCTACATTTAGTTGTTGTAGTTAATGTGTGGATTACTGCACCTCTCTAAAAATTCAAAACAAAATAAAGTAAAACTGCAAATTAAATATTGCATCTAATTACGACAAAAAATTAGCAATACAATGACATGAAATTGGAAAGGAATGTTGAAATGTAGCCAATTCTGAGGACTACAAGAAGTTGCAAGAGATCATTAATTAATTTACGGTATGTTCAAATAATTAGCAAATGAAGATCCACACAGATAAAGGTAAGGTATTACATCTTGGTAGGAATAATGTGCAAGGCGAAAGTGAGGTCTGTAGATGCTGGAGTATCAGAGCTGAAAATGTGTTGCTGGAAAAGCGCAGCAGGTCAGGCAGTAACCAAGGAACAGGAAATTCGACGTTTCGGGCATAAGCCCTTCATCAGGAATGAGGAAAGTGTGTCCAGCAGGCTAAGATAAAAGGTAGGGAGGAGGGACTTGGGGGAGGGGTGATGGAGATGTGATAGGTAGAAGGATGTCAAGGTGAGGGTGATAGGCCGGAATGGGGTGGGGGCGGAGAGGTTAGGAAGAAGATTGCAGGTTAGGAAGGGGGTGCTGAGTTCGAGGGATTCGACTGAGACAAAGTGGGGGGAGGGAAAATGAGGAAACTGGAGAAATCTGAGTTCATCCCTTGTGGTTGGAGGGTTCCCAGGCGGAAAATGAGGTGCTCTTCCTCCAACCGTCGTGTTGTTATGGTCTGGCGATGGAGGAGTCCAAGAACCTGCATGTCCTTGGTGGAGTGGGAGGGGGAGTTAAAATGTTGAGCCACGGGGTGGTTGGGTTGGTTGGTCCGGTGTCTCAGAGGTGTTCTCTGAAATGTTCCGCAAGGAGGTGGCCCGTCTCCCCAATATAGAGGAGGCCATATCGGGTGCAGCGGATGAAATAGATGATGTGTGTGGAGGTGCAGGTGAATTTGTGGTGGATATGGAAGGATCCCTTGGGGCCTTGGAATAATGTGCAGGTCACTTATTCAAAGATGCACGTCTAAGTGAGGGAGACAAACAAAGGGATTTTAGACAATTACATCAGTCACTAACAATTTCAGCACAGGTTCCAAAGGGCATAAAAATGCAAACAAAGTACCAAGTTTTATCTCTGAAGGGATAGATTTGAAAGTAGGGTCACTATAAAAATTTGGTTGACTATAATTAAGAGTATTGTTTGCAGTTCGAGTTGACATATTATAGAATGTATGAGAGAGAGTAAAGAGATGATTTATGAGAAAGCTCCACAAGTTTCTGGCTATGTATATCCAGGAAGAATTGTTGTGCTGTTCACTTCTCTCTTGAAAAGAAGGCTGACAGTTCGAAAATTAAGAAAGGTTTTGAAAAGAGAAGGTACAAAGAAAACATTTCACTGTGGGATAGAATATAACTCGAGGCTGTCAATATAAGACGGTACCTCAAGAAGTCCAAAAGGGAATTCAGAAGAAACCTCTTCACTGAAAGAATGATGAGAATGGGGAATATGTGACCAGACGGAATAGTTGAAATCAATAGTTTAGATGTATTTCAAGGAAACTAGGCGAGCACTAGGAAGGGATGGGAATAGAGAATTGCAACAGGCGATTTAGATGAGGAAAGATGTGAAACACCTTGAGTAGAACATAAGCACTGGCATAAACTGATTGTGCCAAATGGTCTGTTTTCCCTCTGTAATCCTATGTAGAAAATCACCATTGCATGAAACAAAAAGTGCATTAAGAACATTTAGAAGAGTTATAAAGTTTCTCACAAAAAGTCTCAAGTATCCAGCACTGAATGTAAATGAATTTATCACATGGCCACACTTCACGATTTGCTTGATAGCACTGAAACAGCAGGAATCACAGTCCTCTTACTAGGAGTAGGACTAACCCATCGTCCTTGCACCAATTGGGGGATCTTAATGACTTATTAATGGCCTCAGTAGGAGCTGCCAACCTGGTCCTGGGAATGTTGTGAACACTCTCGCCCTCACGGCTTCTTTCACCCACTTACTCTGATTTCCAGTTCCCGTAGTGATCGCCACCATGGACAGGAGACTGTTCCAGTGTGCAGATGGGATACCCTGTTGTGAGCCACAAGGTACTTCATTAGGAGGGACATCCTCCAGGTGTGTCACTAGGATGCAGGGGGAGGTCTCCCACACAATGGAGGACCTTACTGCTAATAAACTGCCAGCATTGGCTGGAACACACTCTACATTGACCACCTGAGTGGTCATCCTTTCCCGAATTTGGGATCAATAACATACTACGGAGGTGGAAACTCCTTCCTTCCATTCTCACCTTCCACCCTATTATCCACCTAATGACCTTGCAGCCTGTCCCTAGAGGGCTGATAGAACCCAGTCCCATTCCAATATTCAAGAACATGAAGAGCTGGCAACCTGGTCAAAATTGTTAAAGCTTAACACAAACAGTCTTGGCCTGACAGTCAAATTCTAAAGTGTAACTTGAGATGAGTTCAATAAAAATGGCAGAAGTACAGAAACAACCACTTCCATCCGTCAGAAACACATTTCTATGAATGGAAACGGGTGGTCCGCTATTTGGAATGGAGCAGTGCATTTGAAAAGTTAATGAGGAGCAGCAATGTTTTGAGTTGGACGTATGCACAGTTTGAAGCTGTTTGCTGATTCAATTTTGCTAAAGGTTTGGCAGATACATTCCAATGAAAATCAATTAAATCTGCCAAAGTGGATATTAATACTCACATTTATGAGATGCTTTAACATAGAACATAGAAAAATACAACACAGAACAGGCCCTTTGGCCCACAACAGTGTGCCGAGGTCTAATCCTAATGTAAAATATAACAACCTCCACACCCCTCAACTCACTGCTAAACATGTGCATGTCCAGCAGTCACTTAAATGTCCCTAATGACTCTGCTTCCACCACCACCGCTGGCAATGTATTGCATGCATTCACAACTCTCTGTGTAAAGAACCTACTCTAATATCTCCTCTATACCTTTCTCCTAATATCTTAAAACTATGACCCCCCTCGTACCAGTCAATCCTGCCCTGGGGAAAATTCTCTAGCTATTGACTTTATCTATTCCTCTCATTATTTTGTATACCTCAATCAGGTCTCCTCTCTTCTTCCTTCTCCAGAGAGAAAAGTCTGAGCTTATTCAACCTTTCTTCATAAGGCAAGCCCTCCAGTTCAGGCAGCATCCTGGCAAACCTTCTTTGCACCCTCTCCAAAGCCTCTATCTATTTCTTATAGCAGGGTGACCAGAACTGGACACAATTTTCCAGGTGTGGTCTCACCAGGGACTTGTAGAGCTGTAGCAAAACCTCGCTGCTCTCAAACTCGATTCCCCTGTAAATGAAAGCCTAAACACCATATGCTTTCATCACAACCTTATCCACTTGGGTGGCAACTTTGAGGGATCTATGTACTTGCACACCCAGATCCCTCTGTTCCTCCACACTGCCAAGAATCCTGCCTTTAACCCTATATTCAGCATTCGAGTGAGAATGAGTACCAGAGGGCATGTAAGGAAGTTTATCAGTAAAGTACGGCTAATTAAGGGGGCTTGACCATACTCATGGACAAAAAGATATAAAGCAATCAGAGAACCAAAGAACAGAGTGTGTATATAAGGGGTAGAAGAGACAGCATGGATCAAGGCCTTGAAGAATTTAGAGATAGACATAAGTTTAAACTCAATACATTCGATGATAATGAGCCAGTTAAGATCTCAGTCCTTTCTCTATAAGCACAAGTTTAAGTTTACCAGTCTTGTCCAGGCCAGCATTAAATGGGATGTTTATTTGCACTGTGCACATCTCCTGATTTCACAAGATATCTCAGTTTTGTAACTGCAATAGAATGCATTATCCACCGTTTCAGCAATTCCTTTAATAGAAGTTAACAGAAATAAACAACTTTCCAAAGCTGTCTTTCAACAGCCAGACTGATACAATATTCAAAAAGGATCTGCATGTACAAAGTGGGCTTGTCAGGGGGTTAAATCATTTCAAATTCGAAAACTAGATTCCATTTTAATGATACCAGCTGGATGTTGGATACTCCATTAACAAAAGGTTCCCATATTCAAACGGTTGTTTGCAAATATAGAAATTGGATATTGATATAAAATAGGACATGCTCTTTTTTTTTTGTCTTGCATACATCAGGATAGCTGCAAGGATTTTGATATTAAGGGAAACAACATTTTACACTGAACAAGTTCTGATGCTTTGGAAAGTGCACAATGATTGATTGAGATGTCCCCAGTGGAAATGGACTGGTCAGATGGTGACAGACAGTTAACAGCTAAACTTTGTTAAGTTTGCAATTGGCAGGTTGCCTGAGTGGTCAAGGTATTGCCCTGCCAAATGAGTCCGAGAATGGCCATCACCAATTTAGTCAAATCACAACAAGCATTGGCAGTTAACTGCCAATCATCACCTGGTCCATTCTCCATGCCTTTACCAATCAGCACTCATTACCCAGACAGATTAAATGCTTTCTCCCTTACCATTGGTATTCTTGAGAGTGTCCTGATAAGTACAATACTAAAGACTTCAATAAAAAAACACTTTATTTTCATCAATACTCAAATGTCCATGTTGTCCCAGCTGGCAGAGTGAAACTTCACTATAATGTATCAGGCCGACAATGAACTGGTAAAGTTCTGCACTGGTCTCAGAGGGAAACCAGCAACAATATCCTTGTGGAGACATTACTTTACCTTTGATCCTATACAGCAACAATTTCAAAGCCATTGAGGAACAGGAATAAATAGAAACGAACTACGTGCACATACACACAGCACACTGTTATGTAAAGTAATAGAGAGAAATGCTGCACGAACAGGAAAATTAATTGTTATTCTGAATAGTGAATATGGCACCAAAAACACCCTTGTGATAATGACAGTTTGAAAAGCTGCCCACATTGGTTTGCAGCAGATGAAGAGTTGCTCA
This sequence comes from Hemiscyllium ocellatum, assembly GCF_020745735.1. NCBI lineage: Eukaryota > Metazoa > Chordata > Chondrichthyes > Orectolobiformes > Hemiscylliidae > Hemiscyllium > Hemiscyllium ocellatum. The sequence continues at coordinate 270,898 of NW_026867462.1, read as the reverse complement.
TTCTGTTCTGGGCCCCACTCAGTTCCTACACCAGTATGTGACCATAGATTCAGATTGTTTTTAAAGGCAGATATCAATATGCATTTGCTCAGTGGCAGGAGTACGGCTATCCTATGGACAGCCCTAAAGAGATCTCACACACATTGGCTCTTTAATAAAGAAATGGGGCAAACCTCAGAGATAGGGAAATGTAAATAAATGAACCACTAACAAGATTTCATCCAATTCGATAGTAACTGATACCTGATCACCAAATTCAGCTGCCACTTGAAAGGATGCAAGAAGCCCCAAAAGAAGATACTCCACATTTCACTTGATTCTGTGTCACATTATCGCAAGAGAGCTTTGTAGTTGCCTTTTAGCAGACATTATTTTTATCCATAAACCACATCGGCTTGACAGAGAAGCATTGGTTCCGATCATAGATCAGAACTGAATAGTGCAGAACCACATCATAACCCATCTCGAGAAGCTGTGTCAGTGGGTGTGTGGGTTTGCAGTGCCTCTGTGTTCTGAGCTTCGGCCCCAATCTCTCTCTGTTCCCTAGTTTTTCTGCTAAGTTGCGGTTCCAGTCAGTTTGTATTTCATCATTGTCCCAGATTATAGAGGTTTCCGTATCAGTGAGTTCACCAGGATAGCCCGTTGGGTAAATCAGCAGTGGCTCCACTGAAAAGGCTTTTAAATCCTGAGGCTCATAGAACAGCATATAGTTATCCCTATTAATTGACCTAATAATAATTAACAACATTATATTTGATCTGCTTTATTTCTCATTACTGACTGCATTGAATCTACCTCATGGGATACAGAAACTCACCAATGTGAGAACAGATAGTCGGGAGAAAGGGAAGGGATAGGAGGTCGCTGTTGCCCACTTCTTTTGATGATAAGATTTATCTTGATTCAATAGGGGTCCCTAGGTGGGTGCCTGATGAGTTCAAAGCTCGTAACCAAATTGCAGCAGGCTTTGAGTCGTCCCTGTTCTGGTGGGTCACTATTAACAAGAATGTCGATTGGATAAACTACATTTATTATAACCAAGCACGATTTATTAACCATACTAGGGATGCAGTAAAGGGCCTGGCGGAACAACTGGATGCCACCAGTCGTATGGCTTGGGAAAATAGGCTGGCCTTGGATATGCTCCTAGCTGAAAAGGGGGGTGTTTGTGCCATGATCGGCTCTCAATGTTGCACTTTTATTCCCAAAAATACGGCCCCTGACGGCTCGGTCACCCGTGCCTTGGAGGGTCTCCAGGCGCTGGCCGAGGAAATAGCTGAGAATTCAGGTGTAAATACTGATTGGACTGGCTGGCTCGAGCGGTGGTTCGGTAAATGGAAGGGGGTGGTGGTCTCAGTAGTGATTACACTTCTAGTGGTAACAGGGGTTTTAGTCGCTTTGGGCTGTTGTATAATTCCCTGTCTGCGGGGCCTGATTACCCGCCTTATTGAGACGGCCCTGATGAAGGGCGACCCGCGTACAGTAGTGGGCATTCACCTCCAGACTAATGCGGACGATCCTGAGGCTGATTGGGATAGACAGGCCATGATTATGCTGCAGAAATTACAGACTGTATAAAAAGACAGGGGGGATTGATATGGTTAATGTAATTTCTGCAGTTTCATGCATTCACACACACACACACACACACACACACACTCTACACACCTCACATACAGACACACACATACACACACACACCTCTCACACATACACACACACCTTTCACACACACACACACACTCCACACTTCACACACACACACCTCATACACACACACACCTCTCACACATACACACACACCTTTCACACACACACACCTCACACACACACACCTCACACACAAACACTCTCCACACCTCACACACACACACCTCATACACAAACACACCTCACACATACACACACATACCGCACACACACACACACCTCACACACACACACACCTCACACACACACACCTCATACACACACACACACACACACTCTACACACCTCTCACACATACACACCACACACATACACACACATTCTCTCACACATACACACACTCTCTCTCTCACACACACACACACACACACACACTCTCTCATACACACTCTCTTGGTATGTGTAAGGTAATTTCTGTACTAAAACTGAGGTTTAATGAGTAAAGGCTAATTATGAGACTGATATTCAACTAGGCCATATGGGAACATGAACCAGAAGTCACCGCTGTTATGTCAGGAACATGGTAACCTTGGGCAAGATACCAAGGAATGCTTTAGCTAGACACAGAGGGCAAAATACAATAGAAGCCCTTTTATGACATGCAGATAACCAAGAAATGCTTTAACCAGCAGAATTGTTAAAAACAATATAACATTTAATTAAAGAATTGGCAGAGAAAAGTGTGAAATGTTTTAACCAATGGAATTGTCACTAATGTTTTCAAATGTAAGAATAATGTATAAATATTACTGCTGTAAAACCCTTCCGCGCGATTCTTCCTAAGTCCTTTTGGAAGACGTCCAAACTTGCAAGTTTGAATAAACATCCTTTGCTCCATTTGTGTGTCTCGCAGCATTTCGATTTGCCACGGGAAAAGCGGTAGCCGGAGGGGATAAGGGCTGGTGCTGACAGCTTGGAGTTCGCCTCCTAGGACGGGACCTTGTGGACAGTCTCCCTTGAAGTCAAGGGTTAAAGGACAGTATGCGGTCGGCAGAGTGTGGAGGCAGAACCCAGTTGAGCTGAACCATAGCCCTAGTGTAGAGTAGTTAGCCGAGTGTCAGGGACTATTCTCCGGAAATTTAGAATACCTAGACAGAAGTCACTTATAACACCCTCCACCCCTGAAAACAAGGCCGTGAATCCCCACGGTCAGTTAGTTATTTACTTTTAGCTGTACTTTACCCTCCACACCTGAAAACATGTCCGTGAATCCCCGCAATCAGTCAGTTATATACCTTTAGCTGTGCATTACTCTCCACCCCTGAAAACAAGACCGTGAATCCCCGCAGTCAGTTAGTTATTTACTTTTAGCTGTACTTTACCCTCCATCCCTGAAAACAAGGCTGTGAATCCCCGGGGTCAGTTAGTTATTTACTGTTAGCTGTATGTTACCCTCCATCCCTGAAAACAAGGCCGTGAATCCCCGCGGTCAGTTAGTCATATACTTTTAGCTGTACTTTACCCTCCACCCCTGAAAACAAGGCCGTGAATCCCCGGGGTCAGTTAGTTATTTATGTTTAACTGTATGTTACCCTCCATCCCTGAAAACAAGGCCGTGAATCCCCGCGGTCAGTTAGTTGTATACTTTTAGCTGTGCGTTACCCTCCATCTCTGAAAACAAGGCCGTGAATCCCCACGGTCAGTTAGTTATTTACTTTTAACTGTATGTTACCCTCCATCCCTGAAAACAAGGTTGTGAATCCCCGTGGTCAGTTAGTTATTTACTGTTAGCTGTACTTTACCCTCCACCCCTGAAAACAAGGCCGTGAATCCCCACGGTCAGTTAGTTATTTACTTTTAGCTGTGCGTTACCCTCCACCTCTGAAAACAAGGTCAGTTAGTTATATATTTATAGCTCTGCTCCACCCTCTGTCCCTGAAAACAAGGCCGTGAATCCCCGCAGTCAGTTAGTTATATACTTACAGTTCTGCTCCACCCTCTCCCCCTGAAAATAAGTAATAATAACACACTTCCCTATCAATATAATCTTCACCAGGACCTGTACACTTCCATGTATCTGTATAACCCCAGAACACCACCTTATCATTGCAACCATGTCCAGATCACTCGTTTCTTTTATTGTTTCTTTTTCAATCGTCTCTCTGGGAATTCAGAATAAGTGAGAATGGAGGTTCGGGCAGTTGAATGTTCCTCCTGCAGAATGTGGGCAGTAAGTGTCACCGCTAGTGTCCCTGCTGACTGCATCTGCGGGAAATGCACCCAACTCCAGCATCTCGAAAACCGCGTCAGGGAACTGAGGCTGGAGCTGGCTGAACTTTGGATTATTCAGGAGGTGGTGGGAGTTATTGAGAGGAGTTACAGGGATGTACCTGATCCTCAGGTACAAGAAGGAGGCAGATGGATTACTCTTAGGGGATGAAGAGGGACCAGGCAGACAGTGCAGGGAACTCTTGTGGCCATTCCCCTCAATAACAAGTATAAAATTTTGGATACTATTGGAGGGGGGGGAAAACGACTTACCAAGGGTAAGCCATGGGATACAGATCCCTGGCACAGAGTCTGTTCCTGTTGCTCAGAAGGGAAACAGGGAGATGAGCAGAGCATTCGTCACTGGGGACTCCATAGCTAGGAGGACAGATTGGAGGTTCCAATGGAGAGAGACTCACAGTTGGTGTGATACCTCGCAGGTGCCAAGGTTTGGGATGTCTCGGATCATGTCTTTGGGATCCTTGAGGGGGAGGGGTAGCAGCCCCCAAAGGTGGTCCACATAAACACTAACAACATCATTTAGAGAAAACAGGATGGTCTCCACCTGAACCAGAGGGGTACCAATATCCTAGGCAGGGGAGGAGGGCGGTGTGTGGAAATTTCCTAATGCTCTTCGGGAGGGTGTAAACTAATTCAGCAGGGGGATGGGAACCTGAACTGTAGTTCCACCGTCCAAGTGGTTGAGAGTGGTGAGGTCAGAAATATGGTTTCAAGGTTGCAAGAGTGCATTGGCATGCAAGAAGTGGTTTGAAGTGTCAGGAGCATCCTGAATAAGGTGGGTGACCTTGCAGCATGGGTTGGTATCAGGAACTTCGATGTTATGGCCATTTCGGAGACATGGATAGAGCAGGGACAGGAATGGTTTGAGCACGTTCCGGGATTTAGATGGTTCAGTAAGAACAGAGAAGATGGTAAAAGAGTGGGAGGTGTGGCATTGTTTGTCAGGACAGTACTACAGTGGCAGGAGGTACATTTGAGGACTCGTCTACTAAGGTAGTATGGGCTGAGCTTAGAAACAGGAAAGGAGATGTCACCTTGTTGGGACTTTTCTGCTGGCCTCCAAATAGTTCCAGAGGTGGAGAGGATAGGTGAGCAGAGATTATTCTGGATAGGAGCGAGAGTAACAGGGTAGTTGTTATGGGGGTCTTTAACTTTCCAAATATTGACTGGAAATACTATCGTTCGTGTACTTTAGATGGATCAGTTTTTGTCAAATGTGTGCAGAAAGTTTTCCTGACACAGTATGTAGACAGGCCAACAATGGACGAGACCATATTGGATTTGGTACTGGGTAAGGAACCTAGCCAGGTATTAGATTCAGAGGTTAGTGAGCATTTGGTGATAGTGCCCACATTTGGTTGTGTTTATTTTAGCAATGGAAAGGGTTAGGTATATCCCAGGGGCAAGAGTTATAGCAGTGGTATAACTGTTGCAAGTAGGGTGCAATTAGGAAAGATTTAGGATGCATAGGATGGGAAAGGAAACTTCAGGGGATGGGCACAATTGAAATGTGGAGCTTATTCATGGAACAGCTACTGCGTGTCCTTGATAAGTATGTACCTGTCAGGCAGGGAGGAAGTGTTTGAGTAAGGGAGTTGTGGTCCACAAAAGAAGTTGAATCTCTTGTCAAGAGGAAGAAGAAGGTATATGTTAGGATGAGATGTGAAGGCTCAGTTAGAGTGTTTGAGAGTTATAGGTTAGCCAGGAAAGACCTAAAGAAAGAGCTAAGAAGAGCCAGGAGGGGATGTGAAAAGTCATTGGCAGGTCAGATCAAGGAAAAACCTAAAGGTTTCTACAGGTATATCAAGAATAAAAGAATGACTAGAGTGAGTTTAGGGTCAAACAAGGACAGTAGTGGGAGGTTATGCATGGAGTCCGAGGAGATAGGAAAAGCGCTAACTGAATTCTTTTCAATGTACTCGCATTGGAAAATGACTACGTTGTCTCAGAGAATACTGAGATGCAGGTGACTAGACTAGATGGGATTGAGGTTTGCAAAGAGGAGTTGTTAGCAATTCTGGAAAGTAGGAAAATAAATAAGTCTCTTAAGGCAGATGGTATTTATCCTTGGATTCTCTGGGAAGCCAGGGAGGAGAGTGCACAGCCATTGGCTTTGAACTTTATGTTGTCATTGTCAATAGGGATAGTGCCAGGAGACTGGAGGATAGCAAGTATTGTCCCCTTGTACAAGAAGGGGAGTAGAGACAACCCTAGTAATTTTCTCCAAGTGAGCCTTACTTCAGTTGTGGGTAAAGTGCTGGAAATGATTAAAAGAGATAGGATTTATAATCAGCTCGAAAGGAATAAGTTGATTAGGGATAGTCAACATGGTTTTGTGAAGGGTAGGTCATGCCACACAAACCTTATAGAGTTCTTTGAGAAGGTGACCAAACAGCTGGATGAGGGTAAAGTGGTTGATGTGGTGCATTTGGATTTCAGTAAGGGGTTTGATAAGGTTCCCCAAGGTAGACTATTGCATAAAATACGAAGGCATGGGATTGACAGTGATTTAACAGTTTGGATCAGACATTGGCCAGCTGAAAGAAGACAAAGGGTGGTGGTTGATGGGAAATGTTCACGCTAGAGTTCAGTTACTAGTGGGGTACTGCAAGGTCTGTTTTGAGCCCATTTCTGTTTGTCATTTTTATAAATGAACTGGATGAGGGCATAGAAGGATGGGTTAGTAAATTTGCGGATGACACTAAGGTAGGTGGGGTTGTGGATATTGCCGAAGGATGTTGCAGGTTACAGAGGGACATAGATAAGCTGCACAGCTGGGCTGAGAAGTGGCAAATGGAGTTTAATGTGGAAAAGTGTGAGGTGATTCACTTTGGAAGGAGGAACAGGAATACAGAGTACTGGGTTAATGGTAAGATTCTTGGCAGTGTAGATAAACAGAGAGATCTCGGTGTCCCCAAACATAGATCCCTGAAAGTTTCCACCCAGGGTGATATGGTTGTTAAGAAAGCATATGGTGTATTAGCTTTTATTGGTGGAGGGATTGATCTTCGGAGCCATGAGGTCATGTTGCAGCTGTCCAAAACTCTGGTTTTGGAGTACTGCGTAAAGTTCCGGTGACTGCATTATAGGAAGGATACCGAAGCTTTGGAAAGGGTTCAGATGAGATTTACTAGAATGTGACCTGGTATGAAGGGAAGGTGTTATGAGGAAAAGCTGAAGGACTTGAGGCTGTTTTTGACAGAGAGTAGAAAGTTGAGAGGTGACTTAATTGAGGTCTGTAAGATAATCAGAGGGTTAGATAATCAGAGGGCATCCTTTTTTTCTTGAATGGTGATGGTTAACATAAGGGGACATAGCTTTAAATTGAGGAATGATAGATATGGGACAGATGTTCAGGGATAGTTTCTTTACTCAGAATGTAGTAGGGGGCATGGAACACACTGCCTGCAACAGTAGGAGACTCACCAACTTTAAGGGCATTTAAATGTTCATTGGATAAACATGGATGAAAATGGAATTGTGAAGGTGAGATGAGTTTCAGGTTGATTTTACACTTCGCCACATCGAGGGCCAAAGGGCCTGTACTGCACTGTAATGTTCCATGTTCTATGTTCTGTCCTATCCCCATTCCCTATCCCTGTATCCTCCTCCAGCCCCTTCACTGCAAACTGTGTCTGTAATATTCAGTTCACAAATAGGAGACTCATCGCATGCACAAAGGTTGCTCATCAACAGACACAGTCTGCCTTTGTTTAATGCAGATTTGCCAGGATATAACAGTGCCCTGTGAGGAAGGGGCCATCACATCAACAGGGAGAGGACGTTTCCCTGTGTCTTCCCACTGAAGCTGGGCTGGAATGGAATTTCTGTCCAACAATGAATTGGCTGCTTGACTCCAGCTCCTTTTGCTGAAACAAGATACTTTAAAACTGACAGTACTGGCCATACACGAGTTGGTGATGAGAAACCAGACAGAATTCATTCAGTAACTGTGTACCCTGTAAACAATAACAAAGTCATGACAGAGTACCTCCAATTGTTATTTCTGTCACCATTTTCTTTCGTTTTGATTGCTTTTGGACAACAGCTTTTGAAGATCCTCAGCTTTTGTTTCTTCATTTATTGATTTCTTCTGCCCACCCCAGTCCTTGCACCATTTTGGTCATTCCGTCATTGAAGTCTCTCCTGCCCTCCACCCATCACAGACTTTCCCTTCTGCTTTCCTTCCCACCTTTCTCCTGCAATCCAAGGAATAATGCAGGTGGTTCCTTCGCTCCCGTAGTCGGTACATTATCACTCACAGAGATACAGAGATACAGAGGTACACAGAGATCATCAAACCACAGGCTCAAACAGAGACTGTGTTCAGTCCCACTCCGATCTCACAGTCCAGTGACATATTTATATTCTAACATTCAAACAGAGCAACAGAGAAATAAGTCATTTCCAATTCTCTGCACGCCATTCTGTAGAGAAATCCTAGGAGAAAGTGAGGACTGCAGATGCTGGAGATCAGAGCTGAAACATTCCTGAAGAAGGGCATATGCCCGAAACATCGATTCTCCTGCTCCTTTGATGCTGCCTGACCTGCTGCACTTTTCCAGCAACACATTTTTAAGCTGTAGACAAATCCTAGCCTCCAAATCACAGCGACTATAAGATCAAAAAGGATGGCGTTAATCTCTCAATAGTTACCCACGTCAACCAACTGAATAATACTTTGTGAAGGTTTATAATTGGAAAATCTGTATTGTCCAGATGCTGTGAACATTAAATAAAAACAGAGACTGCTAGAAATACTCACTCATTTTCTCTGATGAAAGGTCATTGACCAGAAACATTCATTGTATTTCTCTCTCCACAGATGCTGTTTGATCTGCTGAGTATTTGCAGCACTTTCTGTTTTACATCATGTAGGTTCACTCCATGTTCAGAATGCACACAAGTTATTTAATTAAAACAGATATTCCCACAGAGTTCAGGTTATGTATGATTGATATACGACAGAAATCTATTTGTACTTTACAATATTAAAGATACAATTACAAACACAAATGTGGAAATAAACATTAAATATATGAACATAATCCATCAGGCATACAAAGAATAACAGAGATCGGAGTGCTGAGAGGTCTCACTTCATGTACAATATCAAAGACTGGGAAACAAACTCAACATATTATATTTACAGGCTAGAATGTCCAAAGATTGAATTATTCCCATTGTCAATTTGAAAATCTTTAACTTTTGGATCAGGCTTATTCTTTTCCATAGCTATTTTAAAACTGATGTGGTAAGTGTTTGCCCACTAATATCTCAGTGACTTGCCCTGCCTTATTCCCCAAGAGGACGTTAAATTTTGCCCCTTCTCTCGGAGGCTATCTACATATCGATTGAGAAGGTTTTCTTGAATAAATTTAATAAATTACTCCCATCCATTACCAGTCTATGTTTGGAAAGTTAAGATCTCTTTCTATTATAACTTTATTATTCTTACAGCTATCAGCGACCTCCCTGCATATTTAGAACATAGACACATGGGTGGTACGGTATCTCAGTGGTTAGCACTGCTGCCTCACAGAGACTTGGGTTCTATTCCCGCCTCAGGCGACTGTCTCTGTGGAGTTTGCACATTCTCCCCGTGTCTGTGTGTGTTTTCTCCGGGTGCTCCGGGTTCCTCCCACAGTCCAAAAATGTGCAGGCTAGGTGAATTGGCCACGCTAAATTGCCTGCAGTGTTAGGTGAAGGGGTAAAGGTAGGGGAATGGGTCTGAGTCGGTTGTGCTTCGGCTAGTCAGTGTGGATTTGTTGGGCCGAAAGGCCTGTTTCCACACTGTAAGTAATCTCGTCTAATCAAAAAAAAAGTGCCTCACAGAACAGGCCCTTAGACCACGATGTTGTGCCAAGATTTAATCCGAATGTAAAATATAGTAACTTAACCTACGCACCCCTCAACTCACTGCTATCCATGTGCATGTCCAGCATTCACTTAAATGTCCTCAATGACTTTGCCTCCACCACCTCAACTGGCAATGCATTCCATGTATTCACAACTCTCTGCGTAAAGAACCCACCTCTGATGGCTCCTTTATACTTTCCTCTTAATATCTTCAAACTATGACTTCTCTTACCAGTCAGTCATCAATTTGCTCCTCAGTTTCCCGCTGACTACTGGGGAATCTATGGTACGATCCCATCAAAGTGATCAAACCTTTCTTTTTTTCTCAGATCCATACACATTGTTTCACTGGGCGATCCATCAGGAACATCCTCTCTGAGTCCTGTTGTGATGTTTTCCCGAATCAAAATAGCCACTCCCCCTCTTCTCTTGCCTCCCCTTCCATCTTTCTAATGAATAGATCATTGAGCTCGATTTTAGAGTATCTGATCTCACTACTTCTGATGAAGAGTCACTGGACTTGAAATATTAACTCTGCTTTCTCTCCACAGATGTTGCCAGACCTGCTAAGTTTCTCTAGCAATTGTGCCTGTGGTTTACCCAGCTTCAGCAGCAAGTCATAGAACATTGCAGGGCAGTACAGGCCCTTCGGCCCTTGATGTTGCGCCGACCTGTGGAACTAATCTGAAGCCTATTTATCTGACGCTAATCCATTTTCATCCATATGTTTATCCAATGACCATACAAATGCCCTTAAAGTTGGCGAGTCTACTACTGTTGCAGGCAGTGCATTCCAGGTCCCTATCCCGGAACTATCTCTGACATCTGTCTTACTCCTCAGTTTAAAGCTATGTCCCCTCGTGCTAGCCATCACCTTCCAGGAAAGAAAACTCTCACTATCCACCCTATCTAATCCTCTAATTATGTTATATGGCTCAATTAAGTTACCTCTCAACCTTTTCTCTAATGAAAACAGCCTTTCCTCATAAGACCTTTCCCTCCATACCAGCCAACATCCTGGTAAATCTTCTGAATCCTTTCCAAAGCTTCCACATCCTGCCTGTAATGCGGTGACCAGAACAGTATGCAATACCCCAATGTAGCCACACCAGAGTTTTGTACAGCTGCAGCATTACCTCATGGCTCCGAAACTTAATCCCTCTACCAATAAAAGCTCACACACAATATGCCTTCTTAACAACCCTATCAACCTGGGTGGCAACTTTCAGGGATTATGTTCCAAGTTAGATCTTCATGCTCTTTCTTCTACTATGACTGTCCCGCTTTCTCTTTGATTGTAGAAAGGTAACCATTTTCTGAGTTGCAAGAGGTGCATCGCCATCCCTCACCAGGTCTGAAACGATGTGTAGGTCATCTTAATGACAAACAGCTTGAATACTGACCCATTCTGCCTCTGAACCTGTGTCGAGCGGGGCTATGTCATTACAACAAAATCGCTCTGAATCTACCTCACTGCAGGACCTCACCGCAGATAAGCTGCCCTATTTTAGGCCAAGGGGGTTTGTATTGAAGTCCTGCAATGTCACTATCCCAGAAACCCTTGATGGGGATCAGTGTGAGCGGTAAGTTATTTTTGGTTGAAATGAACAGGAATCCTTCTGAATTTTTAATCATTCCCAGATTCCTTTCTCAGGAGTGTTCAATGTCAACAAAGCAGAGCCGATTTTTAAAAAAAAATTCATTGAAATGAATAAATGCTGGAGATCTCAGTGGGTCAGACATAATCCATGAGAGAGAGCAAACTAAGATTTTGTGATGAGAAGACCCCGCATCCGAGTTGTTCTTTTGTTGTTTGTTTTATTTGATGACCTTGACTTTATTTTTATTTTGGTGCTCTGTGGCCCATGCCCACGAGTGGTTGGTTGGCACAGCGAGAGCCAATTTTTGGTTGTTTATTTCCTTCTGTCTTTCCCTAGAGTAGCAGTGTCTTTTTTTTGTTTTACAAAGTGAAAGCAGCTTTTGTTTCTGTTTTGGAAGAGCAGAGTATATGTGCTGGTACGATGCGTATTTGGACAGAATCTGTTGCACATAATGGGTGTTGTTTTTCAGACTGGAGGCTTGTGATAAATACAGGAATCGGTGATGTGTCCAATGCCGTTTGTCATATATAGAACATAGAACATAGAAGGATACAGCGCAGTACAGGCCCTTCGGCCCTCGATGTTGCGCCGACCGAATCCTACCTAACCTATACTAGCCCAATAACTTCCAAATGCCTATCCAATGCCCGCTTAAATGACCATAAAGAAGGAGAGTTCACCACTGATACGGGCAGGGCATTCCATGAACTCACAACCCGCTGTGTGAAGAATCTACCCCTAACATCTGTCCTATACCTACCACCCCTTAATTTAAAGCTATGTCCCCTAGTAACACCTGACTCCATTAGCGGTAAAAGGTTCTTAGTATCTACCCTATCTAAACCCCTAATCATCTTATACACTTCTATCAGATCTCCCCTAAACCTTCTCTTCTCCAATGAGAACAGCCCCAAGTGCCTCAGCCTTTCCTCATAAGATTTTCCTACCATTCCAGGCAACATCCTGGTAAACCTCCTCTGCACTCGTTCTAAAGCTTCCACATCCTTCCTATAGTATGGCGACCAAAACTGCACACAATACTCCAGATGAGGCCGCACCAGAGTCTTATACAACTGCAACATGACCTCAGGACTCCGGAACTCAATTCCTCTGCCAATAAAGCCCAGTACACCATATGCCTTCCTCACAGCACTATTTACCTGGGTGGCAACTTTCAGAGATCTGTGTACATAGACACCAAGATCCCTCTGCTCATCCACACTACCAAGTAGCCTACCATTAGCCCAGTAATCCATCATCTTGTTATTCCTACCAAAGTGAACGACTTCGCACTTAGCTACATTGAATTCCATTTGCCACATTTCCGCCCAGCTCTGCAACTTATCTATATCCCGCTGTAACCTACCACTTCCTTCCTCACTATCCACAACTCCACCGACTTTTGTGTCATCCGCAAACTTGCTTACCCAGCTTTCAAGTCCTTCCTCTATATCATTTATAAATATAACAAAAAGCAATGGTCCCAAAACAGATCCTTGTGGTACACCGCTAGTAACTGCGCTCCAAGATGAACATAATCCATCAACTACTACCCTCTGTCTCCTTCCAGCCAGCCAATTCCTAATCCAAACCTCTAATGTATCCTCAATGCCATACCTCCGAAGTTTTAGCATTAGCCTACCATGGGGAACCTTATCGAACGCCTTACTAAAATCCATATACACAACATCTACTGCTTTACCCTCATCCACTTCCTTAGTCACCTTCTCAAAGAACTCAATAAGGTTTGTGAGGCACGACCTGCCCTTCACAAAACCATGCTGGCTATCCCTGATCACGTTATTCCTACCCAGATGTTCATAAATCTTATCCCTTACCATTCTCTCTAAGACTTTGCCCACCACTGAAGTCAGACTCACTGGCCTATAGTTACTAGGGCTATCCCTACTCCCTTTCTTGAACAATGGGACCACATTCGCTATCCTCCAGTCCTCTGGTACTATTCCCGTAGACAATGACGACATAAAAATCCAGGCCAATGGCTCTGCTATCTCCTCCCTAGCTTCCCATAGGATCCTGGGGTAAATGCCATCAGGCCCAGGAGACTTATCTATATTCATCCTTTCCAATATTCCCAAAACCTCCTCCCTGCATATTTCCAGGGCATCCATTCTAATTATTTGTGATTCCATATTCACATCAGCAACAGTGTCCTGTTCCTGAGTGAATACTGATGAAAAGTACTGATTTAATGTGAAGGATTTGCATGGGAATATAGGGTGCACGGTTTGTGAGAAGTGGCAGATAGAGTATAATTTTGATACATGCAAAATGTTGCATTTTGGTAAGAAGATGAAGCCAAGACTACTTTTGGAACGGCCTGTGGAGTGTTGTCGAACAGAGAGTCCTAGGAGTTGACAGAACCTCTACAGTGCAGAAGTGGGCCATTTGGCACGACAGGCGCACACTATCAGTCCCATTTCCCTAACGTGCAAAAGTAGAGCCACAAATCAAGAGCTTGGAAAGCTAAGCGATGATCAAACCACTGCAGTGTACCCTTTGTGCAGGGCAATTTTATCCCATTCTGTGTCAATTTGCCGATGTGGAGGTTTTAAAGAATCAATGGGTAGAACAGGGACAAGAATGGCTGTTGCACGTTCCAGGGTTCAAATGTTTTAGTAGGATCAGACATGGGGGTAAAAAAGGGGGAGGCGTGGCATTACTTGTCAAAGACAGTATCACAGCAGTGGAATGGACGATGGAAGAGGACTTGCCATCTGAGGTAGTTTGGGCTGAGGTTAGAAATAGGAAAAATGAGGTCACCCTGTTAGGTGTTTTCTACAGGCCTCCTAATAGTCCTAGAGAAGTAGAGGATAATATTGCGAGGATGATTCAGGAAAAGAGTGAAGGTAGCAGGGTGGTTGTTATGGGGGACTTTAACTTCCCAGATATTGACTGGGAGAGCTATAGCTCGAGTTCATTAGATGGGTCGGTGTTTGTACAATGTGTGCAGGAGGGTTTCCTGACACAATATGTCGACTGGCCAACAAGAGGGGAGGCTATATTGGATTTGGTTCTAGGTAATGAACCAGGCCAGGTGTTAGGCTTGGAGGTAGGTGAGCACTTCGGGGACAGTGACCACAACTCGGTGACTTTTACTTTAGTGATGGAGAGGGATAATCGTGCGCCGCAGGGCAAGAGCTATAGCTGGGGGCAGGGAAATTATGATGCAGTGAGGCATGACTTAGGATGTGTGGATTGGAAAAACAGGCTTCAAGAGAAGAACACTAATGAGATGTGGGGATTGTTCAAGGAGCAGCTACTGCGTGTCCTCGATAGGTATGTACCAGTCAGGCATGGTGTAAAGGGCCTTGTGAGGCAGCCGTGGTTTAGTAAGGAATTGGAGTCCCTTGTGAAAGGGAAGAAGGCGGCATATGTAAAGATGAGGCGTGAAGGTTCAGTTGGGGCGATTGAGAGTTATAAGGTAGCCAGGAAGGAGCTAAAGAGGGAGCTAAGAGAAGCGAGAAGGGGACATGAAAAGTCTTTAGCTGGTAGGATTAGGGAAAACCCAAAGGCTTTCTATAGGTATGTCAAGAATAAAAGGATGACTAGGGTAGGTATCGGTCCAGTCAAGGATAGTAGTGGGAAGTTGTGTGTGGAGGCGGAGGAGATTGGAGAGACATTAAATCAGTACTTTTCATCAGTATTCACTCAGGAACAGGACACTGTTGCTGATGTGAATATGGAATCACAAATAATTAGAATGGATGCCCTGGAAATATGCAGGGAAGAGGTTTTGGGAATATTGGAAAGGATGAATATAGATAAGTCTCCTGGGCCTGATGGCATTTACCCCAGGATCCTATGGGAAGCTAGGGAGGAGATAGCAGAGCCATTGGCCTGGATTTTTATGTCGTCATTGTCAACGGGAATAGTACCAGAGGACTGGAGGATAGCGAATGTGGTCCCATTGTTCAAGAAAGGGAGTAGGGATAGCCCTAGTAACTATAGGCCAGTGAGTCTGACTTCAGTGGTGGGCAAAGTCTTAGAGAGAATGGTAAGGGATAAGATTTATGAACATCTGGGTAGGAATAACGTGATCAGGGATAGCCAGCATGGTTTTGTGAAGGGCAGGTCGTGCCTCACAAACCTTATTGAGTTCTTTGAGAAGGTGACTAAGGAAGTGGACGAGGGTAAAGCAGTAGATGTTGTGTATATGGATTTTAGTAAGGCGTTCGATAAGGTTCCCCATGGTAGGCTAATGCTAAAACTTCGGAGGTATGGCATTGAGGATACATTAGAGGTTTGGATTAGGAATTGGCTGGCTGGAAGGAGACAGAGGGTAGTAGTTGATGGATTATGTTCATCTTGGAGTGCAGTTACTAGCGGTGTACCACAAGGATCTGTTTTGGGACCATTGCTTTTTGTTATCTTTATAAATGATATAGAGGAAGGACTTGAAAGCTGGGTAAGCGAGTTTGCGGATGACACAAAAGTCGGTGGAGTTGTGGATAGTGAGGAAGGAAGTGGTAGGTTACAGCGGGATATAGATAAGTTGCAGAGCTGGGCGGAAATGTGGCAAATGGAATTCAATGTAGCTAAGTGCGAAGTCGTTCACTTTGGTAGGAATAACAAGATGATGGATTACTGGGCTAATGGTAGGCTACTTGGTAGTGTGGATGAGCAGAGGGATCTTGGTGTCTATGTACACAGATCTCTGAAAGTTGCCACCCAGGTAAATAGTGCTGTGAGGTGTACTGGGCTTTATTGGCAGAGGAATTGAGTTCCGGAGTCCTGAGGTCATGTTGCAGTTGTATAAGACTCTGGTGAGGCCTCATCTGGAGTATTGTGTGCAGTTTTGGTCGCCATACTATAGGAAGGATGTGGAAGCTTTAGAAAGAGTGCAGAGGAGGTTTACCAGGATGTTGCCTGGAATGGTAGGAAAATCTTATGAGGAAAGGCTGAGGCACTTGGGGCTGTTCTCATTGGAGAAGAGAAGGTTTAGGGGAGATCTGATAGAAGTGTATAAGATGATTAGGGGTTTAGATAGGGTAGATACTAAGAACCTTTTACCGCTAATGGAGTCAGGTGTTACTAGGGGACATAGCTTTAAATTAAGGGGTGGTAGGTATAGGACAGATGTTAGGGGTAGATTCTTCACACAGCGGGTTGTGAGTTCATGGAATGCCCTGCCCGTATCAGTGGTGAACTCTCCTTCTTTATGGTCATTTAAGCGGGCATTGGATAGGCATTTGGAAGTTATTGGGCTAGTATAGGTTAGGTAGGATTCGGTCGGCGCAACATCGAGGGCCGAAGGGCCTGTACTGCGCTGTATCCTTCTATGTTCTAATGAGTGAATTTTTGAAGCCAGGAATATAACCAATCCAACACATTGAGGACTTGTCTGAAAAACCACAGATGCCCTGTCCTTTACTAGCTGAATATGAGCCATACGAACATGGCATTGTCCTTCAGTGAGGATTCCCATAAATGTGCTACAGTTGATATCCATAAGGGGTGTAACCACTGTACTTGAATGCCTTTGTTTTGGGATATCATCAGCCTTTGAATCGTTCTAGTGAATGGTGGAGAACAGTTTACAAGATCTACCCATGGTCCCTATTTATCTGAATATTTGCTAATCACTGGGAAGTTCAATAAAGATCATTTAATGTTTATCCAAACCTTTAGGAGGAAAACAAATGTGTTCCAAGGCACCCCAAGTGACATAATTAAGCTACAACATGGACAAGTGGGTAGCACACATTGAAAGATAAGCAAGAGCGACCAAGGGTTCATCAGCTCCGTCTGCATCGGAGCTTCTAGTCTTTCTTTGGGTTGGTGAAATATGACAGAAAATTGTGTAATTACCTGGCCTCCATTTTGGCAGCTGAGATTTGGTATTCAGAAAGGGCCAACTTTGCAAATACTCACGTCACCAAGAAGAACCCTTACAAGAATTGAAAAAGCAGCTATAATCATTTAATGTCTTGGCACAGAATGATCTCCAGTGAGATGTGCCGCTGACATGCAAAGCCTCACCATATGGTATCCGGTTACTGCTGCTCACTGACAGAGAGGACTGCCTGATAGTATGTGCTTCCCAGAGTTTGTCTGAAACTGAATGGGTCAGCTTTGCAAATAGTCACATTGCCCAGAAGTAGCCTTTTGGGAATTGAACAAGCAGCTCTCGTCATTTAATGTTTCAGCACAGAATAATCCCCAGTGAGCTGTGGTGCTGACATGCAAAGCTTCCACATATGGTATCAAGTTCCTGTCCACTCCAGTGAATCTCATTGAATATAATTTCTCAAGATGTGCCTGGTAACCTGATCCAGTCAGGGAGTCCTGTCTGGCAGGTGTGTCAGGGGTTCTGCTCTCTTGAGGAGCCATCTTTATGAAAGCTAGGTCAGAATCATGTACTGTGCACATGGAAATTCTTTGAATTGCATCCCACAGCAAATTATACTCAAGGAGATCAGCAATACCTAATCTTGGATGAAATAGATAAGTCTGTCCTCCAACTTAAGAAACAGGCTGCAGGTGCTAATGGCATTCCCACTGAGGCATTGAAGTGCAGAGGTACTGAGATCCCAATGTAGCTGCATGCCCTTGTCTGCCTTATCTGGAAGGAGGAGAGCTTCCCAGAAGAGCTCCAATATGCCAAAGTTGTAAGTATTCTATGAAAAGATGAACATGTCAGACTGTGGTAACTACAGAGGAATATCCCTGATGTCAATCATTGGAAATGTATTACCAAAGTCCTTTTCAACTTTCTCCTCCCCGTGACTGAGGAAGTCCTTTCAGGATCTCAGTGTGGCTTTCAGCCAGAGAGTGATTCATTGAACAAGATTTTCACTGCTGTATATGGCCCTCTGGGAACTTTAAAAAGGCCTTTAACATCATCAATCGGAAAGTATTTCTAGAGCGTTCTTCTTTGCTTTACTTGTACCATGATGTTTGTCACCATCCTTGACTGCTCCACAATGACATGTAATTCATCAAAATGACAAACAGCCTCAACACCTACCCATTCACCCTCTCAAACGGTGTCGAACAGGGCTATGTCATCACTGCAACACTTCCGAATCTACCTTGCTGTCAGACTTCACTGCCGGCAAGCTGCCCACTTTTGATCCAAGGGGGCTTTAATTGTAGTCCTGAAGCATTGCTGTCCCAGATGTTTTTGGTGGGGATCATTGTGAGTGATATGTTATTTTTAGTTGAAATGTACAGGTATGCTTTCTCTGAATTTAAACCGTTATTGTTCATATCCCAGGAGTTTTCAATTGCAACAGAGCAGAGATTTCTTTTATTGAAAATAGCATTTAGTTGTTCAGTTTTTTATTTGGTTGAAAAGAACAAATGCTGGAGATCACAGCAGGTCAGAGAGCATCCACGAGAGAGGGCAGCTAGTATTTCAAGACCAAATGAGTCCGCATCAGAGCTGTTCGTGTGTTGTCTAATTTGCTTGAGTATATATTTATTTTGGCCCCCAGTAGCTCCTGCTCACAAGTGGTCAGTGGGACAGGGAAAGCCAGTTTTAGCCTGTTAAACAAAAAAGACACAATTTCTCTGGGGAAAGCTAGAAAGAAGTAAGCAAAGTGAAAGCAGTTTAATTTCAGTTTTGAATGAGTGCACCATTTTTCCTGGTGATGTGTCTGATTCAGGAATGTCTGATGCAGGCAGTATCAGGACATCTTGGTTTTATTTTTCCATTTACATCTTTGGTTTTAAAAGAGTGGAGGCCTGTGACAAATGCAGGGACTGGTACTGGGTGTAATGTCAGTTTTCATTTCTGTCATGGATTGGAATGTGAATATGAATGTGAATGTTAAATGGCATCAGGAACTTCAATACCGGCCACAAAACTCCATTTTGCTCTTGAGGCACTTTATTACATTGGACAAAATGTGCTGTTTAAACCATTGGAATGGCATGCATGGGGAACAGGCATGGTCGAAGTAAAGGACATGACGTCAGAGAAGTGTTCCTGAACAATTATGAGGATCACATGATAACTGTAACCCGCAAGTGACCAAGAGCACGGCATAACCAGCTCCTCAGATGGCAAGGATGTCCGCACCTGTGGGTTCTCCTCATTCTCCCAGTGTAGAAGAAACCTCAAGGCAGGTGTGACAGCCTTGATGCCATTACCAACTGCAGAAGAAGATAAATTTCTGCTGGTTGACAGTCCAGCACATGGTGGCAGTAACCAAGCCAGAATCTGAGGAAGTTGACCTAGTGGGAAAATGGTTATGGCTGGTCACCTTGTCCAATTAGGGAGTCCTGATTGGCAGATATGTCAGGGGTCCTGCTCACTCGATGGGCCGTCTCTATTGAAAGCCAGGTCAGTGCTGAGTATGTGGAAATTCTTGAATTGCATCCAGCGGCATATTACACTCAGGGAATTCAGTTATTGCCTAGCCTTGGTGAAAAGGCAGACCTCCAGCTCAAGAACAAGGCTGCAGGTGCAAATGGTATTCCCCCTGAAGCATTGAAGTGTGAAGGCACTGAGCTCCCAGTGTAGCTGCATGTCCTTGTGTGCCCTATCTAAAAGGTGGAGAGCATCCTGGGAGGGTTCCCACATGCCAAAGTTAGCATTGTCAACAAAGGGAACATGTCAAACTGTGGTAACTGCAAGGTAAAATCCCTGAAGTTGACCATTGGAAAACTCATCGCCAAGGTCCATTTCAAATGGCTCCTCCCGACGGTTGAGGAACTCCTTCCAGAGTCTCAGTGTGGCTTTGGCCCCAGAAAATTACAATGGACATGGTTTTCACTGATGTCTTGGACCCTCATGGACCTTACAAAGGCCTTTGACACAGTCAATTGAGAAGCATTTGTGAAGTGTTCTTCTCTAATTTAGTTGCAACATGAAGTTAGTCGTGGTCTTTGGCCTGATCCACAACAAAGTGTAAGTCATTATAATGGCAAACAGGATCAACACCTGCCCATTTCCCCCTCTGAACCAGTGTCGAGCAAGGCCAAGTCATCACCTGAACACTGTTCTGAATCTGTGTTGCTGCAGGATCTCAATGCCTACAAGCTGGCAACTTTTGCCCCAATAGGACTTTAATTGTAGTCCTGCATTATCGCTGTCCCAGAAGCTCTTGATGGGGATCAGTGTGAGCTGTTAGTTATGTACAACTGTACTTCCTCTTGATTTTATGCATCATTGTTCCTTTCCTTGGAGTGTTCAATCATGACAGCGCAGAGAGGATTCATTTATTCAGTTGAAAAGAACAAATGCTGGAGGTCACAACAGGTCAATTAGCATCCATGAGAGAGAGAGAGAGCAAGCTAAGACTTTGAGTCTAGCTGACTCCTCATCAGAGCTGTTCATTTATCGTTTGTTTTCTTATATTTGCTTGAGTTTATTTTTATTTTGGCCCCCTTTGGCTACTACCTAAAACTGGTTATTGCAGACATTGTCAAGGGTGATTCTGGATTAGTGGTGCTGGAAGAGCACAGCAGTTCAGGCAGCATCCAAAGTGCAGCGAAATTGACGTTTCGGGCAAAAGCCCTTCATCAGGACTAAAGGCAGTGAGCTTGAAGTGTGGAGAGAAGGGTGAGCCAAAATTTGTGTATATATTTTTATTTTGCCATTCCCCAGAGTCATAGTGTCGTCATTTTTGGTTGATACACTGATAGTTGCTTTAATTCTTGTTTTGAAATAGCAGAGTTTAAAAAAATCACCAGGTTCATCCAAATGTTTGTTTGGAAATGCTATTTATTTGGAACACTGCTGGTAGTTCTTTTAAATGAACATGATGAGCGATTTTTAACTTTGTCGATCCCACTCCAACACTGGGCCCCACCTAGACCTGAAAGAGCAGAGTGTTTCACCCGGTGCTGTGCCTGTCTTGGGATTATCTGATGCAGGAAATGTAAGGTGTTCTTGGTTTCTTTCCTTTTACATCTTTGGTTTTAGAAGAGTGGAGGAGTGTTGATAAAACTGGAGACCTGTGATGAATAGAAGAATTGGTGCTGGGTCCATTGCCATTTGTCATTCATGTAAATGGATTAGTATCGAGAATATAGGAAACATAAGTTGCATGTATGAAACGAGCTGCCAAAGGATGTGGTGGAGGCTGGACAACTCCAATATGTAATAGGCATCTGGATGGAAATATGAATAGCAAGAGTTTTGATGGATATGAGCCAACTGCTGGTGAATGGGACTGGATAAATTTAGAATATGTGGTTGATAAGTTGGAAATAAATATAGTGACCATATAGACAATGGCACTCGGCATATAGGGTAAAATGGTCAATGTTTGTGAGGCATTGGCTGTATTGACCATTTTGCTGAGCGAGACACAAATTGCTAACACAGCAACTTGTAAGCTTCCCAGGGATAAGCTGAATAAAGCAGTCACCAGAAGAATGCTGATATCTGAATGTTTAGCTTTAGAAGAATGTTAATATCTAAATGTTTAACTTTAGAGCAATTCTGACATCTGAATGTTTAATTTGAGAGCAGTACAAGAATGCTGATGTTTAATTTTAAAACAACGCTGATGTTTTAACGAAAGAAAATGCTGATAGCTTATCTTCAGAAAAATGCTAATGTCTTAACTTGAGGTAATACTGGCACCTGTATGTTGGATTTAGAACATTCCTGATGTGTACTTTTAAATTTAAGTATAACTTGATGAACATACTTTTATGATAACCCCATGACACGGGATTTTGCCTTGCGTGAAACTTCTGTATAAATATGACAACGTTCCCAATTGAAAGTTGAGAGACCACTCTCTAGCATCTGGTATGGGCTGGAGTGAATCCTCTCCCAAGCTTGTTTGTATACGTGTATACTGACAATCTTGAATAAAGGCAGTACTGTTGACTTTATTAATACAATGGTGGTTCTCTGTTCTCAGACAGGCGTTCACAAGAAGCCAGGAAGCTCGGGGTGAGCTTCCACATGGTTGGCATATTGAGTTGGACTGAAGAGTCTGTTTGCATGTTATACATCTCTGCAACTCTATGCTTAGTGATTTTGCAGATGTCACCAAGCTTGCCGTATAGTGGACAGTGAAGTAGGTGATCAAAGATTCCAAATGTATCCTAATCAAGTGGGCCAATGGCCGAGGAGTGGCAGATAGAGTTTAGTTTTGATATATGTGAATTGTTCCATTTTGCTTAGATGGACAAAGCAAGACTTTCACAGTTAATGGTAAGGTCTCTGGAGAATTGCCAAAGAGAAACCTAAGGTTTGGTAGAACCTCTAAAATGCGGAAGCCGGCCATTTGGCACATCGAGTCCACACGACCAGTGCCACTTGATGTGCGTGCAAATGTAGAGGCAGCATTCATGAGGCTGGAAAGTGCAGCAATAATAAAACCACTATATTTATTGTATCCACTGTAATGGTCATCGCCATTGTGGGTCAGTTTGCCTTTGTGGAGATTTTGATGAAACAGTGATCTGTATTTTGAAGCCAGATAAATAACCGATCCATCACATTGAGGACTTAGATGCAAAACTTTATAGGCTTTGTCCTTCATGAAGCTGGATATGAGCCGTGCGAACCTGCCATTGTGATTTGATGAAGATTCCCATAAATATGCTACAATTACCAATATCCGATATTGCTTTTTGTGTTGGGATATCATCAGCCTGTGAAATTGTCCAGTGAAAAATGGAGAACATTTCACAAAATGTATCCCAGGATGAATGATGTACAAATAACCGGGAAGAGGATTTTGAGAGATTGTTCACAGCAATTAAATGGTTCTCCAGGGTCTTAGAAGGAAAAATGTGTATTCCAAGGCATTCCAAGTGACCTCCTTGAGCTATAGCATCATCAAGACCAGGTTAAACACATTGGAAAATTAAGTGAGGTCAATCAAGGGTGCCCTGGCACCCAGCAGAGCTTCGATCTTACCTTGGTTTGGTGAAATATTATGGATGCTTCTGTAATGTCCTGGCCTCCATCTTGGCAGCTTGGATTTGCTATTCAGAAATGATCAGCATTGCAAATGATCTCATCGCCCAGAAGTAATCTTTAGGGAAGTGAAAAAGCAGGTATTGTAGATGGTGTTGGCACACAATAGTCCCCAGTGAGCTGTAGTGCTGACATGTGATGCCTCCCAATACAGTTTGAGGTAACTGCTGGCTCATTGATGGCTTGCCAGACATGGTAGATGTTTTTCAAACTTTGACAAATGTCAAATGAAGACATATCCAGATAGAGAAGGAAGGTTTGGTGGTAATCCTTTGTGTGCGAAAGTTCCACCAATACCTTTTAGGACATCAATTTGAAATATCAATGGACCACAATCCGCTGCCAGGGAGACCTGATGATGTCAGGGCCGTCACACCTCAAGCTTCAGGTCAAATTCAGTGGGCTGTCATGCTGAGTGCATAAACCCTCAGAAAACTGTGTGGGCAATCATGTGTTCAAAGCCTACTCCCTCGTAGATACACCATGGTGGGTGCCAGCAGTGAAAACGTCTGTTCTGTTTTAAAACATTGCGGGCATGTTTCCCATCATCTCTGACCATATCAGACTGTGGGTACAAAAAGATCCTTTCCTGGTGAATCACAAACAGCTGGTGGTGTTGGAAATGAAAGGGGCATTACAACCAGAATTGAATCCCTTCTGGACTTGGCAAGACTAGATGTCCATTGAGGATGGCATAGTAACACGGGGAGCAAGTGTGTTTGTCCCAAGATACTGGCTGAACTCCACTAGGGTCATCCTGTGATTTCCAAAATGAAGGTGTTGACAAGATGTTTTGTCTGGTGGCCTGGATTAGATGCCGATGCAGCCACGTTTGTGGGTCAATGGCTAGTGTACCAAAAAAGTCAAAGATTGCCACCAGCAGCTGCACCACATCCATAGAACTGGTCAGGTAACACCTGGACTCAGTTACACGTCATCTGTGTCAGTGCTTTCATGGTGGTTATCCATTTAATCATTGTGTACACACAATGTGGTTGGATGCGCATGTCGTACATTTGTCAAATGTGGGGATGACAATTGAAAAGTTGTGAGGATCTTTTACAATACACAGAAACTGGACATGCTGGTCACAGATAACAGGCCATCATTGAGCAGGAGGGAGCCTTGTGTCTTTCCTAAAGTGGAATGATATTCAGCATGTAAGGACAGCTGCATCTGTTGTCTGATAGTCTGGGGGAAAGAGCAGTCCAAACATTGAAAGAAAGTTTAAAGATACAGCCTGCAACTTTAGTCAATACACAAGTGTCCCAATTTGTGATTGATTATAGAACCAACACTCACACAAATACAGGAACAGAAGAACTGGCAATGCAGAGAAGACTCCACTCCAGATTAAATCTGATGTTCTTCCACCTTGTGGAGTGTGTGAAAAGGTGTCATGAACGCCAATGCTGGCCGGAAGACATTTCTATACGAGAGAGGCAGTTTCGCCCAGGACACAAAATTTGCTGTTCCAACAATTGGAATTACCATGCATCCGTAAGAGACATGGTCAAATGATGTACACTTCTCAAGGCAGAGAGGTGATCCTGATTCAGTACTTGTGTCAACTGATAGCTATAACATCAAAAGTGGGGCAGGAAGAAAACATACCCAGCCACTCGGAACATCCGACAGGCTGCCAGAAACTGTGGGTTCTCCCTGTCCTCCCAGTGTCCAAGAAACCTCTGAGGGCAAGATGGACATGGCAGATGTCGCAGCCTTGATGCCATTACCACCAGCAGAAAAAGATGAATTCCTACTGAGATGCTCAATGGGCAAGAGGTAGGCCGCAGTCCAGTACATGCCGGCAGTAGCTGAGCCAGACTCTGTGGAACCAAATCAGGTCCCATACACTTTACACACACACATTTTACATCGGGTCTTTTGTAGCATCTCCTAGTTGAGGCGACCTGCAAATGCATCCAAGCTGTCACTGATGCCTCTTTCTCCAGATTACACTTGTTTTACATCATTCACCCATAAAAAGGAGAGCCAAGCAACCTGGGCAGTGGGATTCTCTGCCATCACTTCCTTCCCCCAGCTGTAGGGTGCCATAGCCTGTACCCATATTGCTTTCAGACTGTCCTATCACAAACCTGCAGAGCTGGAGAGTGGGAAGGTTTTGTCACTTCCACAATGTTTAACTTATTGATATTTAACCATCGATGCCAGAGTTTGGAGGATTGTTTCAGACTGTCTTGGAGCTGCCATGACGTTGATGTAGAAGACAAGTCCCGAGATCCTGCCTCCTTCCAAAGACCTTGGGCCACAGAAGAAGAGCTGCAGGGAATTAAATGAAAAATTCTCTAAATTTGGTTCATAACATGTTTTTCTTTTCTTGTTATTCTTTCCTGAGATGTGGCTTTTTTGGTAAGGCTGCCATTTGTTTTCCATCCATTATTACCTTTGAACTGAGTGTCTTACGTGACTATTTCAGATGTCAGTTAAGAGCCAACGTAATTGCCATGGTTCTGGAGTTTCACTAATAAACCTGTAATCTGAGAATCAACAATGGTTATATGGTCATCATAGGCTAGTGTTTAAATCCAGATTTTAATGAATTCATATTTCACCATCAATTGTGGTAGTATTCAACACCATGATTTCCAGAACAGTAGGTTAGTGCTCAGGATGACCACATGACAATAATGCCATAAGAAACAGGAACAGGAGTAGGTCCTCAAGCTCTTGATCCTGCTCCACCATTCAATAGGATCGTGACTGATCCAACATTCCTCACTTTCACCTTCCTGTGCTTTCCTTGGAAGCTTTGATTCCCTGACTGATCAAGAATCTATCCATCTCAGCCTTAAATATACACAAGAACTCTGCCCCGACAGGGGACACGGTGACAAGGACTTCCAAAGACTCAAAGAAGAAATTCTTCCTCATTTAAATCTTAAACTCGCACCCCTTAATTCTGAGACCATGCTTTCTGGTCCTAGACTCCCCCATGACGAGAAACCGCCTCTCAGCATTTTCCCTGTAAAATCCCTTAATAATCCCATATTTTTCAGTTAGATCATTCTTCTAAGTTCCAGTGAGTACAGTCCCAACCTGTTTTGCATTTGCTATTTAGACAATCCCTGCTCACTGGGGATTAGCCTAGTATTCTCTCAACTGCCTCCAATGAAACTTCCCCAAACAAAGGGACCAAAACTGCCCACATTAGTCGAGACTGATAGAAGTTTATAAAAGAATGATGGATATGGATAGAGTTAATGCTAGTTGTCTTTTCCCAAGGGTGGCTGCAAATGTGTTGCTGGTCAAAGCACAGCAGGTTAGGCAGCATCTCAGGAATAGAGAATTCGACGTTTCGAGCATAAGCCCTTCATCAGGAATAAGAGAGAGAGAGCCAAGCCGGCTGAGATAAAAGGTAGGGAGGAGGGACTAGGGGGAGGGGCGATGGAGGTGGGATAGGTGGAAGGAGGTCAAGGTGAGGGTGATAGGCCGGAGTGGGGTGGGGGCGGAGAGGTCAGGAAGAGGATTGCAGGTTAGGAGGGCGGTGCTGAGTTGAGGGAACCGACTGAGACAAGGTGGGGGGAGGGAAATGAGGAAGCTGGAGAAATCTGAATTCATTGGTTGGAATGTAGTTCGGAGTCCGTGTGGGATCAGTCGGTTCCTTAGGCAGGTGCTGAGGAAGGAGATGTGGCTGTGGTAACGGGTCTGTTTGAGAACGTGGCTGAAGAGCTTCTGTGCAGAGGAGATGACCTGGGGGGTGCAGTGAGAGAGGGACTCACTGAAATCCTTGTAGAGGGAGGAAGAGAGCTTCTTCAAGGAAGGCATCCTTGTAAGAGGATTCGCAGTAGGTTAAAATCTTCGAGTAAAAAATGAGGTCTGCAGATGCTGGAGATCACAGCTGCAAATGTGTTGCTGGTCAAAGCACAGCAGGTTAGGCAGCATCTCAGGAATAGAGAATTCGACGTTTCGAGCATAAGCCCTTCATCAGGAATAAGAGAGAGAGAGCCAAGCCGGCTGAGATAAAAGGTAGGGAGGAGGGACTAGGGGGAGGGGCGATGGAGGTGGGATAGGTGGAAGCCAACAAAGCTCTTCAGCCACGTTCTCAAACAAAGCTCTTCAGCCACGTTCTCAAACAAAGCTCTTCAGCCACGTTCTCAAACAGAAAGCTCTTCAGCCACGTTCTCAAACAGACTTCCACCTATCCCACCTCCATCGCCCCTCCTCCCTACCTTTTATCTCAGCCGGCTTGGCTCTCTCTCTCTTATTCCTGATGAAGGGCTTATGCTCGAAACGTCGAATTCTCTATTCCTGAGATGCTGCCTAACCTGCTGTGCTTTGACCAGCAACACATTTGCAGCTGTGATCTCCAGCATCTGCAGACCTCATTTTTTACTCGAAGATTTTAACCTACTGCGAATCCTCTTACAAGGATGCCTTCCTTGAAGAAGCTCTCTTCCTCCCTCTACAAGGATTTCAGTGAGTCCCTCTCTCACTGCACCCCCCAGGTCATCTCCTCTGCACAGAAGCTCTTCAGCCACGTTCTCAAACAGACCCGTTACCACAGCCACATCTCCTTCCTCAGCACCTGCCTAAGGAACCGACTGATCCCACACGGACTCCGAACTACATTCCAACCAATGAATTCAGATTTCTCCAGCTTCCTCATTTCCCCTCCCCCCACCTTGTCTCAGTCGGTTCCCTCAACTCAGCACCGCCCTCCTAACCTGCAATCCTCTTCCTGACCTCTCCGCCCCCACCCCACTCCGGCCTATCACCCTCACCTTGACCTCCTTCCACCTATCCCACCTCCATCGCCCCTCCCCCTAGTCCCTCCTCCCTACCTTTTATCTCAGCCGGCTTGGCTCTCTCTCTCTTATTCCTGATGAAGGGCTTATGCTCGAAACGTCGAATTCTCTATTCCTGAGATGCTGCCTAACCTGCTGTGCTTTGACCAGCAACACATTTGCAGCTGTGATCTCCAGCATCTGCAGACCTCATTTTTTACTCGAAGATTTTCCCAAGGGTGGGCATTTCAAGGCTAGGGGGCACATTTTTAAACTGAGAGGAAAGAGATTTTAAAAAGATGAGGAACTTTCTTTGTGCACAGGGTGGTTTGCATGTGGAATGAACTTCCTGAGAAAAGGGAGGATGTGGGTACAATTATAAGGTTTAAAAGACATTTGGATAAGTACATGAGTGGGAAAGGCTTGGAGGGCTATGGGCCAGGAGTGGGCAGGTAGAACTAGTTTAGTTTGGGATAATATTCGGCAAGGCATTGTTGGACCAGAGAGTCTGTTTCTGTGTTGTATGTGGTCTCATCAGTACCTTTTGTCAGTTGCAGTAAGTCTTCCCTACTCTTACGCTCCAATCTCCTTGAAATAAGGGTTTATGAATGTTATCAAGATGCTAGTGCCTCCCTGAGGCAATGGCAAAATGAAGATACAACACTGCCCATGCTTCCACCAGGGCCACAGTTGAACAATCATAACTCAACCCCTTCAAGATGAGTTGGAAGCTCCAATGGGGCAATGCAGTATAGATCAGAAATGGTGCAATATGCCTTTCTCAAGTGCAGTTGACAAGCAGGGTGTGGACTGTCGGCAGAGGAAATAGGGGATCAGCAGTAATCTTCTGAGAGTGAAGATAAAGACAAGGACATTGAACAGGGTAATCATAGATGAGAGCAGACATACCTACATTAGAGGGTAATGCACTGTCAAAGACAAGAAAACAGAAAGAACTGAATTGCAACACGTGTCTAGGATGAATAAACTGGGTTTAGACTTCCTCATGTATAATTGTTTTTGGTTATATGGTAGCAACCATGGTTTGGGCAAAATATATGTGGACCAAGTTATTTTTGTAATCATCATCCAACATTCCTGTTGTTGAGTAAATGTGTTCTTAATCATATTAATGTATGCTTGGTGAAGGTAAAGGTAAAGTCCACATAGTCTGAGTAGAGCATGGGTTGTTCTCATTACAGAGAGATGTGTATGCTCAGTTTGTACTGTCTAGTATCTACACATCATAGACCCTTCAAACTGTTGAGGAGATAGCAGAAGTCAGTGAAAAAGGGACACTAACACAGCTTGCTGCTAAAGTTCGGGGGTTTTATAGCCTGTAGTCAAAATATGTAATTCAGTGTAATGTCATCTCTCACAATAGGAAGTTAAGAGCATTCCTGAGGCATTTTATAAGAATGATCCCAGGAATGAAAGGCTTGTCACTTGTGGAGCGGTTGAGGACTCTGTGTCTGGACGCAGTGGAGTTCAGAAGAGTGAGGGAGATCTGATTGAAACTTACAGAATACTGACACCCCGTGGTAGACTGGATATGGAAAGGTGTTTCCACAAGCAGGAGAGATGAGAACCAGAGGACATAGCCTCAGAATGAAAAGGTGATGTTTTAAAGCTGAGAGAAGCTACAGACCAGTAAGCCTGACATTGGTGGCGGGCAAGTTGTTAGAGGGAATCCTGACGGACAGGATTTACATGTATTTGGAAAGGTGAGGACTGAGTAGGAATAGTCAACATGGCTTTGTGTGTGGGAAATCATGTCTCACTAACTTGACTGTGTTGGTTCAGAGAAGTAACAAAGAGGATTGATGAGGGCAGAGCGGTAGACGCATTCCATGTGGACTTCAGTGTGGCGTTCGACAAGGATCCCCATGGTAGACTGGTTGGCAAGGTTAGATCTCATGGAGCACAAGCAGAACTAGCCACTTGGATACAGAACTGACTTTGAAGGTAAAAGACAGAGGGCGGTGGCGGAGAGTTGCTTTTCAGACTTGAGGCCTGTGACAGTGGTGTGCCACAAGGATCGGTGCTGGGTGCACTGCTTTTCATCATTTATTTTATGATTTGGATGTGAATATAGGGATACAGTTAGTAAGTTTACAGATGACACCAAAACTGGAGGTGCAGTGGATGGCAAAGAAGGTTATCTCAGAGTACAACAGGATCTTGATGAGATGGACCAATGGGCTGAGGAGTGGTGCGTGTATGGAATGAGCTGCCAGAGGAAGTGGTGGAGGCTGGTAGAATTACAGCATTCAAAGGGCATTTGGATTGGTATATGATGAGGAAAGGTGCAGAGGGATATGGGTCAAGTGAGGGCAATTGAGTCAAGATTAGGTTAGGAGAACTGGTCAGCACAGATGAGTTGGATTGATGGGACTGTTTCTGCATTGTACATCTCTATGACTCTGTAACTCCCTCAACCCAGTACACTCCTCTGTATCTCTGTAACCTCATCCAGCCCTGACACCTTCTCTATTTCCAGAACCTCCTCCATCCCCTACACCCCACCCTATCTCTGAAACCTCCTCCAGTCCCAATAACACTCTCTTAGCTGTAACATCAATGCTCATTATCACTCCATTATGTCAGCCCTCCTGCGATCCCAGCCTCTTGACCATCCCCTAATTCCATCACTCCACCGGCCTTCAGCTGCTTGGGCCCTCCATGTTATCATCTCATAAGACTTTGAGCAATTTGCATTTCCCTTCTCTGATGAATCCTGTCCATTTTTTCCTGGAAACAATGTTATACCTGTTGTGGATTTACTAGAGTAATTCAGGAAGGGTCCCTCAACAGCACCTTGTAATCCCAATATCAATATCACCTTGAAGACAAAGCTAGCAATATGACGCAACACTATTCCTTCTGCAGTTACTCTTCACTTCACCCTTAATCCCAACTTTGAAATTAATCATCCTTCCTTCAGTTTTTCTGGGACAGAATCCTAGAACTCTCTCCCATGTGACTTTGCATTTGTGGTCAGGGTTCTTAAAACACAGTGGGGTTAAAGAGGAGAGTTCCTTATCATTTATGCCGGAGAGGTTAGGGGGATGGGTAACAAGGCTGTCCCAGTCAGTAATGCCCACTTCATGTGAATCCACAAACAAGTCTGTCATTGTGATGTTGCCATGGGAATGCACATTACATTCTTATTGTGAGGGATACACAGGAACAGTAGGAAATGAGACTTGGTCGAATCAGTCAAAGAGCCAAGATGCTTCCTATCAGTGTCCCAGCGAGATGTGGATAGTTACAAGAGGAGTCAGGGTGGAACAATACCTGCTGAAGTGTGATGACCTTCATTGTTCAGCTCTTTGAATATTGGAGTTGGGATGGCGTGCTGAGCTTGGTCAGGAAGTTGGAAGTTCTGGAAGACTGTGTCCTGTTCTGCTCATGCTGCTGTAGGAAGGATATTATTAAATTGGAGATGGTTCAGAAACGATTTCCCAGGACGTTGCCAGGAGTGCAGGGTTTGAGATATAAAAATAGACTGGAGACGCTGGGGACATTTTACAAAGAACATTACAGAACAGGAACAGGCCCTTCAACACTCCAAGCCTGCACTGACACATTTTGCCTTCCATATTAAAGCTGTCTTCACTTCCAGGATCCGTATTCCCCTGTTCCCTTCCTATTCATGCCTGCTGCTGGATGATTCTTGAAAATTACAATTGTATCTGCTTCCACTGTCTGTTCTGGCAGCGTGTTCCATGAACTCGCCGCCCTTTCCATGATAAACATGCTTCACTTATCTCTTTTAAACATCCCCCTGACCCCTGCACCTTGAACCTGTGCCCCCGAGTAACTGACTCTTCCACCCTGAGAAAAGGCCTCATACTTTCCACCCTATCCATGCCATTCACAATCTTATAAACTTCTATAAGGTCACCCCTCAACCTCCTGCATTCTAGTGAAAACAAACCCAGTCTATCCAATCTTTCTTCACAGGTAAAATCCCCCATTCCAGGCAATATCCTGGTAAACCTTTTCTGTCCCCTCTCTAAAGGATCCATATCAGAACCGTACGTGTTTTTCACTGCAGCATAGGAAATTGAGGGGTGACCTTGTTGAGGTTTATAAAATCATGACAGTGATTGATAAGGTGAATGACAAGGGTCTTTTCCCTAGTGTGGGGAAGTTCAGACTCAGGGCCATGTTTGTAAGGTCAGAGGAAAAAGATTTAAAGATTGAGGAGCAACTCTTTTCCCCAGAGTGGTTTGTGATGGAATGACCTTCCAGATGAAGTAACGTATGTGGGCACAGTTACAATGTTTAAAAGATGCCAGCTCTTGATGCCAGTCATTTTTTTTTCTTGATTCTGTGCTACTGAATGTCCAAATTTCTGTGACATGCATTTCCAGAGGACTATCGTGGCAAGGGAGTACATGTTAAATAGGAGGACCCTGGCAAGCACAGAAGATTAGACGGATCCTGGTTTGTGTGTCCAGCCATCCGTGAAGGCAGTAGGATAGGCAGGTAAGGGAATTAAGAAGGGTCAAAGCCACTGAATACATGAGCAGGGAGGTGTCATGTTGGAGTTTTACAGGATTTTGATGACACCACAGCTGGAGTACTGTGTGCGGTTCTGGTCAGTGCATTATAGGAAGGATGTGATTGTACTGGAGGGGGGTGCAAAGGAGATCCACCAGGATGTTGCATTAGATTGAGCATTGCCTAAACCTGCAGGAGTATTCTGCTGTGTGTGTGTGTGTGTGTGTGTGTGTGTGTGTGTGTGTCTATGGTAACCCACCCAGCCTGCACATCCCTGGACATTATGGGCAATTCAACATGGCCAATCCACCTAACTTGAACATCTTTGAAATCAGAGCACCCAAAGGGTACCCAAGCAGACAACATGCAAAACTACACACAGCTACCCAAGGCTGGAATCAAACTCTGGTCCCTGGCACTATGCTCTAGCAATGCTAACCTCTGAGCTACTCTCAGCCAGGGGATTTGTTTTTTTGGATACATATCAACTTGCTGTGGTCAGATTCACAGCTTTATTATGAATGGTCAAATCACCATCATTCCAATTTTGCATGAGAGAGAGAGATGGTGGTGAAGTTTGATTTACCATTGTCACTTTTTTTCAAATAAATTCATGGGATGGGGGCATCGTTGGCTAGGCCAGTATTTATTGGCCATCCCTAATTGCCCAG
Organism: Hemiscyllium ocellatum; assembly: GCF_020745735.1. Classification (NCBI taxonomy): domain Eukaryota; kingdom Metazoa; phylum Chordata; class Chondrichthyes; order Orectolobiformes; family Hemiscylliidae; genus Hemiscyllium; species Hemiscyllium ocellatum. The sequence goes on along the minus strand of NW_026867462.1, from coordinate 237,657 downwards.
AGGGCATTAAGAGTCACAGGACAAACCACCTTCCCGTTTCCTGACCCTCTCTTCATCCAAGGGTTACCCCTCCCACATTGTTGTGGGCTCAATGGCAGGTTCCTTCCTGAAAGAGCATCTCAGTCCAGGCTGGGGCGTGGTTAATTGGACTTGGCTGGCTCTGTGTTCTCTCTGGTGGTAGGTTCTCTGATCCAGGCTGCTCACCATCGCGATCCTCTCGTTTACTTCACCCGGGCAACACCGGTCCAGGAATGGCCGGAGAGAAGCGGAGACTGGGGAAGGAAATGCCTGTAGCCAAGCAAGCAGGCAACGAGAGGAGCCTGGACTCCGACAGAGAAACAACGGAACATTGGCTGGGTTTCATCCAGAGGAGGGCAGGAGGAGTTACCGAGAGAGAGTTACAGAGGGAGAGGGAGGAGAGGAGTTACTGAGGGAGAAGGATGAGTTAGTGGAGGAGAGGGATTACAAAGGGAGAGGGGTTATAGAGGGGGAGGGGTTACAAAGAGGTAACGGAAAGAGGGAGAGGTGTTAAAGTGGGAGAGGAATTCCAGAAGGAGAGCAGTTCTGGGGGGAGAGGGAGTGAAAGTCGGAGCCATTCGTTGAATCTCGGGGAAAAGGGAAGACAAGAGTCTCACAAGGAGAGAGGACTGGCTGGGGCGACCTCTCCAGCAAATTGCAATTACTCCTTCCCCAAGGCCTGGTGGAGGCAGTGCTGCCCAGCACAGAGGGCATCCATTCTGCATTTACCTATTGCCTATAGGCTGGGGACACTGCCCTCTGGAAAGTGCCATGCTCAAGCTGAGCCAGCATTGTGCCCACTGGTCATGCCTCAGATCAGTGCTGTGTGTATTCAGGGTGGTCTTGTTGTGCCAATGGCTGCTGGTCCAAAGAGGAGGGGCAGGCTGACTCTCAGGCTGGTGAAACCAGGCGCCGGTCCAATGCAGGAACACCTCCTGCTGGTCGAAGAGAACTCCACCTGCTGGCAGATCATCCAGGCAGACAGGCAGGAGTTGGAAAGGGCCCTCCTCGACTCTATTATTGTCTCCCTCAAGCACCAAGCCTGAACATGACCCGAAATTGCATATCGTTTGTGAGGGCCCGCAAGTATATCACTGTCCCCCTGAGCCCTGAGGAGGAACACTTCCCCTTGGCTTACTCCATGGTCATCCACCAGAGCATTGAGATGTTCGAGAGGCTTCTACGGAGCATTTACGCCCCACAGAATGTCTACTGTATCCACGTGGACCGCAAATCCCCGAGTCCATTGCGGCCGTTCAGGCCATCGCTTCGTGTTTCCACAATGTCTTTGTCGCAGCCAAGCTGGAGTGGATCACCTATGCTGGCTGGAGCAGAGTTCAGGCGGATCTCAACTGCATGAAGGAGCTGCTGGAGAGCCCTGTCCCCTGGAGGTACTTCATCAATGTATGTGGCCAAGACGTCCCCCTGAAGACCAACTGGGAGATAGTCCGCAGCCTCAGAGCTCTGAATGGCTCCAACGTGATCGAGTCAGATCCTGCGCCAGGGTTCAAAAAGGTAACCGCCTTCCTGTCTGCTGGGCCTCTCTTCATCCAAGTGTTTTTCATCCTCCCTCTCTCCATCATTTCTCTCTCCCCTCCAGTCCTTCACTCCTGTCTGTACAAAGAGAGACAGGGTTGTTAAAACTGTTCAGTTGCATGGAGGGAGGTTCAGAATGTACAAAGGAATATAGAAGAGTTGGAGAGTTGAGCTGCAAACAGAGCAGAAGGGCAATTGACGTTTCAGGCCCCTATGTGCCTTCTGCCTCTTGGCTGCTCTGAGACACCTTCCGACCACCTCTAGGACAGCCCATCCAGATTATCCTTTCTCAGGATGACAGCGCTCAGAATGGCCTACCCACCTACTGGCTCTAGGGGCAACTGGCATCAAGGTGGCCTACCCACCCTCTGGTTCTTGGGGTGACAGCTTTCAGGACGATCCATGAACGTCCCAGCTCACAGTAAGGCCTGCCAGACCCAGGGACACACGTGACACACAAGACAGGTTTACCCAACATCTAGCTCTCGGGGAGACTGTCATCAGGGTGGTCTACCCGCCTACCCGGGACAGCCTACCAACCTTCAGGTTCACAGGATGGCCTACCTGCCCTCCAGTTCTCGAGGTGACAGCTTTCAGGATGACCCATGAACCTCCCAGCTCACAGTAAGATCTTTCAGACCCATGGACATGCAAGACAGTGCAGGTGATAAGCCCAACAAACCATATGACAGTTAATTACCAACAAACAGAGTCCTTTCTAGTCCAGAGTCCATTAGTACAGGCATTTCTCTTCAAAATGTAGAGTCCATTTCCAGACCTGAGGGGTGGAGAAAGTGCCATACAAGGCCTTGAAGAGACCACATCAGAATCAGTCTGTACATTTTTCTCTCATTTAAAACATAAAATAATTATATTGACAGCAAGTTTCACCTGCCTTTTTCATGAGATGAAGGCTTTATCTTATGAAGGAAGGTTGAACAAATTGGCCTTAACACATTTAAGTTTGAAAATCTGAGAAATCTTTTTGAAATGTATAAATTTCTCTGAGGGAACATAAGGTGGTTGATTGGACATTGCTTTCTCTTGTAGGTTTGACAAGATGTTCTGTAGAATAAGATATTGTCAGGCTCCTACAGCACTGAAAAATACCCTTTCATCCAACTCATCCATGTCAACCAGGTATCCTAATTGAAACTAGTCCCATTATCCTGTGTTTGGTCCATGTCCCTCTACACTTGTCCAATTTATGTTGTCTGTGAAATCTTGTAATTGTACCCACTACAACAATTCTTTTTGGCAACTTGCTCCGTATTTGCACTACCCTCAGGTCTCACCTTAATCCTATGCCCTCTGAGTTTGGACTCCCCCATACTGGGGCTATTCACTTTTATTGATTTCCCACACAATTTTATAAACATCCAATACTCCTGTGAGAAAAGTCCTAGCCTATCTAGCCTCTCATTATAACTAAAACCCTGCAGTCCTGGCAACATCTTTGTAAATTTATTCTGCATCCTTTGTAGTTTAACAACATCCTTCCAATAGCAGGGCGATCACAAATTTACCCAGTACTCCAAAAACGTGACCTCACCAAATGTCTTGCAGAATTATTTTCCCATGAGAGGGCTGTGGCACTGTGTAAATCTCTTCTGTACAAAGTTGCGAAGGTTGAGTTGATGAAGTTATGAAAGGGTGAGCAAGCTGACCCTTTTTTAAAAAAAGATAAGGACCCCGGGGCCAACCAATAGAAATGTGGAATTGAAATTGTAACCAGATGAGCAGTGATCTTCTTGAATGGTGGAGCAGACTTGAAGGGACGAATGGCTGACTTTTGCTATGACGTTGGTGGAGACAGGTTATGCCTTAGTTCAAGTAAAGAGTAGGGAGTTTTCTGACCACTCAGCTGAGGAAAGGGCTTTGGTGTCCCTCCTGATAACATGAACCTTGAAGTTAATCTCCCTCTGCACCAGTCACAGAATTAAAGAATTCTTGCCGAAGGATGCCATTCAGCCAATCGTGTCTGTAATTATTCCACATCTAGTACCAATCTCTTGCATTTCCACACACAACTCTGGCAACATTGTTGTAAATCTTTTCTGAACCTTTTCAAGTTTCACAACATCCTTCTCATAGCAGGGAGACTAGAATTCCATGCTGTATTCTAGCAGTTGCCAAACCAATGTCTTGTTCAGCCACAGCATGACCTCCCAACTCCTACACACAATGCACTGACCAAGAATGGCAAGCGTAGCAAACACCTTCTTCAATACGCTGTCTATCTGCGACTCCCTTTTCAAGAAACTATGAAACTGCATTCCAAGATCTCTTGTTTCATCATCACTCCTCAGACTTCACCATGAAGTGTATTATTCCTGCCCTGATTTGCCTTTCCAAAATGGAACACCTCACATTTATCAACATTAAACTCCATCTGGCACTCCTCAGCCTATTAGCCCATCTGATCAAGACCCCGTTGTACTCTGAGGTTGACTTGAAATATTACTCTGGATGTAGGTTTGCTGGAAGGTTCATTTTCAGATGTTTCGTCGCCATACTAGGCAACATCTTCAGTGAACCTTCCAACTCAGCAAACAAACCTACATCAAGAACCTCAACCGGAATTACAAATCTTCTCAAACTTTGTTGATATATTACTGTCATGTATCTCAAGTTACAGTAAAAAATGTTGTCTTATGTGCTTCACAGACAGATATTGATAGGTTAAGTTGGCAAAAATGTTGGCAAATGGAGTGCAATGTTGGGAAAATGTGAAGTTGTTCACTTGGAAGGGAAATCAAAAGAATAGAATATTATTTAAATGGAGAAAGCTTCAGAAAGCTGCAACACAAAGGGATTTGGGGGAACTAGTGAATGAAACATGGAAAGCTTGCACACGGGGGCAGCAGGTAATTGGGAAGACTAATGGAATATTGGATGAAAACAAATTTCTGGAGAGACTCAGCAGGTTGGGTAGCATTCGTGGAGAGAAAACAGAGTCAATGTTTTGAGTCTGGTGATCTTTCTTCAGAACTGAAGTGGAATGTTTGCCCTTATTTGAAGGGGGTTGGAGTATAAAAGTCAGGAAATCTTACTGCAACTGTGCAAGGTGCTTGTGAGAGCACATCCGGAGTACTGTGAGCACTTCTGGTCACCTTATTTAAGAAAACATGTTGTTTCATGGGAGGAAGTTAAGAAAATGTTCAGTGGGATGGCCCCCATTATGGAGGGATTGTCTTAAAAACAAAAGGCTAAACAAGATTCTACTCACTGGAGTTTAGAAGAACGAGAGGTGACCTCATTGAAATGGACAGGATTAAAAGGCTTGACAGGATAAATGATGAAAGGATGTTTCTCCTCATGGGAGTGTCCAGGACCAGGGGGTGTATTGTCTCAGAATAAAGGGGCACCAGTTTAAGACTGAGATGAGGTGGAATTTCCTCTCTCAGAAGGCTGTGAATCTTTGGAATTCCTTGCCACAGAGAGCTGTCCTTGTATATATTTAAGGCTCAGATGGATAGATTCTTGGTCAGTGGGGAATTAAGGGTTACGGGGATAGGGCAAGAACATGGATGTGAGGAATGTTAAAGCAGCCATGATCCTAGTGAAGCTGGCTTGAGGGACCAAATGGCCGACTCCTATCCCCACTTGTTAATGGTCTTAAATTTACTGATGAAACTGTTCAAAGATTTTATTACACAACTCTGGAGCAGAAGCGACTTGAACCTGGGTCTCCGAGGCTCACACCACATGGATCCTAGTTTACTTTATATCATGCACTTGACATTGATGCTGGTAGTTATGGCTGCAATTCGCATCAACCTGCCTTAGATCAAATTAATGAAGCGAAGCCACTGCAGGTTTTCAAAAGGTAAGTCTCCAACCTCGCATTATGCATTGATGAAGCAGCTGAGAATTTGAATGCAGAGAATGTTGTCTGAACTGGATTCAATGAAGTGTTTCACTAAGCACTCGATAAAAATGGCTGGACAACAAAATTGACAACACAAGCCCTGATTCATGGATCTTGTTTTGGACGAGAGGTTGGTCGGTTGGTAGATGGGAATGATCCACACAGTTGGGACATATAAACATCAAGACCCGGAGCAGGAGATGATGATTTGGCCCTACATGACGCCCACCATACTGTATGATCATGGCTGATCCTCTATCTCAATGCCATACTACCACTTTCTCCCCATGCCTTTGATGCTTTTGAAACCTAAATATTTGTTAATCGCATTCTTGGATATTTTGGATATATTCAATAACACAGCTTTCTGTGGTACAGAATTCCATAACTTCACTATCCTGTACGTTAAGAAATGTTTCCGCATCTCAGCCCTAAATAGACGACTGCTTTTATTCAATATGTCAGTGATATCAATCTTGGAGTATGTGGCAAAATGCCCATATTCGGGGCAATGATAAACCTGGAGGATTGGCAAATGGTGAGGATGATGTTAATTGTCCAGAGTCATCACAATGAACAGACAGCATCCAGTCAGAGGTGAATACAGAAGAGTGTAAGGTGATATGTTTTGGGAGAAGGATGTGGAGAAGTAATAGAAATGTAATGGCACAATCGTAAAGAGTGCGCAGGATTAGAGGGATCTGGCAATAAACATTCATCAACATTAGAAGGTGGAGGAGGCCATAAGAGGGTAGAAAAGCAAAAGTCTTCATAAATAGAGGCATTGATGCCAATAAATGGTTGAGTTATGCTGCATGTCGAATTGATTGAGCCCCAGTTGGATTGTTGTGGTCGTTTCCGGTGACTTTAAAACGATGTGAGGGCCCTCAGGACAGGGAGAAGAGGAGATTTCGCAGAATGGTGCCAGGGTTTAAGTTGGATGGCTCAGTTGGAAAGGTCAACGATGCTCCCATTCTTGGAAATCAGAGGTAATATTTCAATTTAAGTGGCCCCACTTCAGAACTGTCATCCAAACAGGAGCTGAACATACGAAACTGCCCCATGTGAGGTCAGTTCCCTGAATAGCCATCCACAACCAGCAAAGGGTCTAGGTCATGAACAACTACCCATAAAGTGAACACAGGTGAGCAGTCATTCCCACTCACCTCCATTCCAATCAACCAGAATGCAAGGAAAATGCAATAAAAATTCTAAGAAGTAGATTGGCTAAAATTGCCCAGCAAGATCTTGAACTGACTTGTACTACAGCAATTATAACAGTTGGAATTTATGTGTCTATATAAATCTGCCTCTGTGCTGTGAATCACCATCACTGCTTGGACAGACATCCCGTGTGACAATCGGTGCAATGATGTCCCACACCATGAAGCAAAGAGCATCTTGTAAATCACGGTTGCCAGATGATGCATATTCTTTTAGAAGTGTGCTGCTGATGGACTATGAATCAATTGATGATCCATTTACAGTTTCCAACTCACAAGTCTCTCAATGTAGAATTTCAGTTCAACTGGAAGGCACAACAGAGAGAAAGCACTGCAGATGCTGGAGATTAAAATCAAAGAGTGTGGTGCTGGAAAAGCACAGCAGGTCAGGCAGCATCCGAGGAGCAGGAGAATCGACATTTTGAGCATAAGTTCTTCATCAGGAATACACAATACCAGCACTGACTTTCATTCTGTCGGGCCAAATGTTCTTGATCCTGATTGGAGCCTTGCAGCAGCACAAAAATGTCAAATCACATGTCAGTCACCATAAACCAACTTGGCTTTCATCTGTGAAAATTCCTTTTGGACAACCAATTTTCACAGCTGTCATGTTGGATTCCACCACCCCATGGCTCAACACTTCAACTCCCCCTCCCGATCCACCAAGGACATGCAGGTCCTTGGACTCCTCTATCGCCAGACCATAGCAACATGACGGCTGGAGGAAGAGCGCCTCATCTTCCGCCTAGGAACCCTCCAACCACAACGGATGAACCTAGATTTCTCTAGTTTCCTCATTTCCCCTCCCCGCACCTTGTCTCAGTCAAATCCCTCACCTTCCTAACCTGCAAACTTCTTCCTGACCTCTCCGCCCCCCCACCCCCACTCTTGCCTATCACCCTCACCTTGACCTCCTTCCACCTATCGCATTTCCAACCCCCTCCCCCAATCCCTCCTCCCTACCTTTTATCTTAGCCTGCTGCACACACTTTCCTCATTCCTGAAGAAGGGCTCATGCCCGAAACGTCGACTCTCCTGCTCCTTGAATGCTGCCTGACCTGCTGTGCTTTTCCAGCAACACATTTTCTGTGAAAATTATACCACCCTGTGATAGGCCCTTTGACTAAGGGGAACAACTGCTTTCGATTCACCCTGTCTATGGTCTTCATAGATATTCCGATCTCTGTTCTTAGTGAAGCAACCCGAGCTTATCCAGCCTCCCTCTTCACAGCTAAATTGCTACAGCCTAAGCAACATCCTGCTGAACCTCCTTTGCACTCCCTCCAATGCAAACGCATCCTTCCCATGCTGCAGAGACCAGAACTACACACAATAGTCCAACTATGGCCTAAACAATGTCCAACAGCACTTCCCTTCTCTTATAACCTACATCTTGACTAGTAAAGGCACATATCCTGTACGCCTTCTTAACTACCCTATTAGCCAGTCCTGCCACCTTCAGAGATCTGTTAACAAGCACCTTAAGATCTTTTGATTGCTTTATGCAGCCTGGTGTCCTCCCATTCACTGAGTACTGCCTTGTCTTGCAATTTCTGGCAAAATGTATCACGTCAGGGTTTATCAGGATCACCGTGGGCGGCACGGTGGCACAGTGGTTAGCACTGCTGCCTCACAGCGCCTGAGACCCGGGTTCAATTCCCGACTCAGGCGACTGACTGTGTGGAGTTTGCACGTTCTCCCCGTGTCTGCGTGGGTTTCCTCCAGGTGCTCCGGTTTCCTCCCACAGTCCAAAGATGTGCGGGTCAGGTGAATTGGCCATGCTAAATTGCCCGTAGTGTTAGGTAAGGGGTAAATGTAGGGGTATGGGTGGGTTGCGCTTCGGCGGGTCGGTGTGGACTTGTTGGGCCGAAGGGCCTGTTTCCACACTGTAAGTAATCTAATCTAAAAAAAAATAAAATTTTATCTGCCGTTGATCTGCCCGTTTGACCAATCTACCTATTTTTGTTTGTAGCCTAAGAATATTTTCCTCACTGCCACCCAGTCAATATTTGTCTCATCACAAACTTACTTAGTGTCCCCAAACACCCCCACCCCCAAAACACACATTCACCCACATACATGAACACACACACAGGCAGACATACACACACACACTCAAATACATGTACACACACACACATACTCTTTATTTTCATTTACGAATATCACAAACAATAAAAGATCCAAAATTCATCCCACTGGATACCAGTCTCCAATTTCAGCTTTGCCTCGGCTTCCTCTGTCTGAGTCAATTTGCTAATTTATTCTGAATTCCATGTGTTTTTACTTTAGTTGTCAATCTCCTATGTGTGGCTTTGGGACAGTTCAGTGACTCAGTGCTTAGCTCTGCTGCCTCACGGCACCAGGGCCCTGGGTCCGATTCCAGACTTGGGTGACTGTCTGTGTGAAGTTTACACATTCTCCCTGTGTCAGTGCGGGTCTCCTCTGGGTGCTCGGTTCGTCCCACGTCCAAAGGTGTGCAGGTTAGGTAAATTGGCCATGCTAAATTGCCCATAGAGATAGGTGCATTAGGTAGGGGTAAAGGTAGGGGAATGGGTGGGTTAACCTTTGGGAGGTCAGTGTGGACGTGTTGGCTTGCCTGGCCTGTTTCCATACTGTAGGGAATTGAATTTAATCTTGTCAAAGGCTTTGCTAAAATCCATATAAACTACATCAATTGCCCTACTCTCATCCAAAGACCTGGTCACTTCCTCAAAGAATTTCACCACATTTGTGATGCATTTTGTCCCTCTGACAAAACCACGCTAACAAAAATGAACAAAGAAAATTACAGCACAGGAAAAGGCCCTTCAGCCCTCCAAGCCTCTGCTGATCTGGATCCTCGATTAAAACCCGTCACCTATTTTCCAAGGATATGTATCCCTCTGTCCGCTGGCCATTCATGTAGCTGTCTGGATACATCTTAAACGACGCTATCATGTCCATCTCTACCTCTTCTCTGCATAAAGAACTTTCCACGCATATTTACCTTAACCCTTTCCCATCCCGCCTTGAACTTGTAATTAAGTCCCCCACTCTGGGAAAAAAAAGCTTCTTGCTATCCACCCTGTCTATACCTCTCATGATTTTGTCGACCCCAGTCAGGATCACCACCTCAAACTCCATCTTTTAATGAAAATAATCTTATTCTACTCAACCTCTCTAAATAGCTAGCACCCTCCATACCAGGCAACATCCTGGTGAATCTCCTCTGCATCCTCTCCAAAGTACCCATATCCTTCTGGTAATGTAGCAACCAAAACTGTATGCTGTATTCCAAATGTGGCCGAACCAAAGTCCTATACAACTATAACATGACCTGGCAAATCGTGTACTCAATACCTCGTTCGATGTAGGAAAGCATGCCATATGCCTTCTTGACCACTCTATTGACCTGCATTGCCACCTTCAGGGAAATATGGGGCCTGAACACGCAGATCTCTCTGTATGTCAATTTCCCCAGGGCTTAAGTCCAAAGATGTGCAGATTAGGTGAATTGCTAAATTACCCATTGTGTTCGAGAATATGTAAGCAAGGTGCATTAGATAGGGGAAGTCTAGAGTAATTGGTGTAGGGGACTGGGTTGGTGTGGACTTGTTGGGCCAAATAGCCTGTTTCCACACTGTAGGGATTCTAATTTACTGTATAGTTTGCTTGAGAACTGGGTCTTCCAAAATGCATCACCTTGCATTTGCCTAGACTTAACTCCATCTGCCATTTCTCTGCCCAACTCTCCAATCTATCCATATTTTGCTGCATTCTCTGACAGTCCCCTTCACTAACTGCTACTCCACCACTGGTCACAGTTCTTCATTTTGAGAAACTCCCTTCCACTATTGCTCACAGTCTCCTGTTGTCCAGCCAATTCTCTTTCCATCTAGCTAGTACACTCTGGATCCCATTCAACTTCACTTTCTCCATCAGCCTGCCTTGGGGAGCCTTATCAAACGCCTTATTGAAGTCCATGTATATGACATCTACAGCCCTTCTCTCATCAATCAACTTTGTCACTTCCTCAAATAATTCTGTTAAGTTGGTATTATCTCAGAATAGATAAGGAAGATCCAGTGGATGTGGGTACTTGGATTTTCACAGACCTTTTGACAAAGTCCCACGTAAAATGTCAGGTTGCAACATCAAAGCAAATGGGATCAGGATAATATACTGACTTGAATTGAGAATTCATAGCAAACAGAACGTGCAATGTTTGGAGTGGATAGTAGAAGGATCAATGGTTGGGTTCCAGTTATTCGCAATAGCCTTTGTGACTGTTTTTTCATTCATGCAATGTATATACTGGGTTCTCTAGACTACTGTCAGATATTTTGTTTATTTATTAATTGGATAATTAATATGACAGGATATTTCATTTCTTTGACTTGCAGTCTGAACTTGAACTGAGTGTTTATGCAGCAATTTAAATTCACCAGTGAAACGCCAACCATTGCAAATATAAATTCTGAACTGTTGTAATGTCTCAGGTATGTTCCCCAAATGTTATAATGAAAGAATTCTATAATTCTTGCACCAACCACAGAATGATGAAAGTGTCGGATGACGACAAAAGTAAAATCAGTCTTTCTTCTGCTTTCCATCCCTGGGTCACTGGGATTCTCTCCTTTGCTATGGCCCTTCAGTCTCTGATGGGCCCAACTTGTCATAAAAATATATCTCACTGTCGGTACTGAACGACAGAATGAAAGTGTATGGAACCAAGGGCATTAAAACCCAATCAAAACAGTCAAATCCCACCCAACCGGCACAGAAAAATAATTCTGCTTTGGATAACAGAAACAATTGGCAATTACCTCTGTCGGTTCATATCTATAGTAGAAGGGGATGTTATTAAAAATAGACTAGAATGCATGGTATTCAGAGGACAACAGCTGCATTTTTCTTGGTGCAATACTGTGTATCCACGTTCTGGAAATAGATGACAATTACATCGATCAAAGGAGGAGGTAACTGTCAACCAGACAGAACAGTTTTTGGCTGAATGAATCAGAACATTGTGAACACTACAAATAGTGGTGAGATCCAGGAAAGACAGGGGAAATTAATAACATTTAATCTTCCACAGAATAACCTCTGTGATTATAATAAATAGGTCTGCTGTCACCACAGCCATGAGGTAACGACTGGTGCAGGTTGGGAGGCTGCACTTTCCTTCGGCCAGTATCATAATTCCGAGTAAACAGGTCCTTCTCCTGTTTAAGATACCATTTAAAATTCATGTCTTTGAATAAGTTATTGTCATCTGACATAATATAAACAATAGGTGCAGAAGTAGGCCATTCTGCCCTTCGAGCCAGCACCACCATTCATTATGATCATGACTGATTATCCTCAATCAGCATCCTGTTCCTGCCTTATCCCCATATCCCTTGATTCCACTATCCTCAAGAGCTCTATCCAACTCTTTCTTGAAAGTTTCCAGAGACTTGGCTCACACAGTCTTCTGGGGCAGAGCATTCCACACACCCACCAATCTCTGGGTGAAGACGTTTCTCCTCAACTCTCTGTTCTAAATGGCCTACCCCTTATTTTTAAACTGTGTCCTCCGGTTCGGGACTCACCCATCAACGGAAACATGCTTCCTGCCTCCAGAGTGTCCAATCTATACGTCTCAATCAGATCCCCTCTCAGCCTTCTAAACTCAAGGGTATGCAAGCCCAGTCGCTCCAACCTTTTAACATAAGATAGTCCCGCCATTCCAAGAATTGACCTCGTGAATCTACGCTGCATTCCCTCAATAGCCAGAATATCCTTCCTCAAATCTGGAGACCAAAACTGCACACAATATTCCAGGTGCGGTCTCACCAGGGCCCTGTACAGCTGAAAAACCTCTTTGCTTCTATACTCAATTCCTCTTGTTATGAAGGGCAGCAAGCTATTAGCTTTCTTCTCTGCCTGCTGTACCTGCATGCTGGATGGGTCAAAATTAACTTCATTTAATTTGTCATGATAAAAGTGGATACATCAGCATCAGGCCAGAATGAACTGAATGGAAACAGACCAAGTAAAGTATTGCTGAAAATACATTTGCAGTCAAAAGACACACAGATTTTTAAAAAGTATGTGATTTAATCTTTATAATGGAGCATGTTGTCCTCTAAATTCTCGATTTTACATTCTCACCTGTTTACCTGTATTCAAAATGTTCCATGTTCATCATTAATTCATTTGCTTTCTTGGACAGGTGTGAATCACATTTTATAAAATATCTATGAAAGTGTTAGCTGTTCTGTTGCGATATAAATGTTACCAGCTGGTGTGATTGTGAAAGAAATGACCGATTTCATTGAATTAAGTGAAATGAAATGCAGGTATGAATGCCAGAAACAACAGTAAGTTTGACAATTGGGAACAATCCTGTGTCACTGCGCTGTCTAAACCTCTGGATTCCTTCTCAAAGTCCTTCTGATTGTCTAACTCCGTCTCCTAAACCTATACCCTCTAGTTTTGCACTCCTCTCCCCTTGGAAAGAGACCTTGGCAATTCACCCTATCCATGCCCATCATGATTTGGTTAACCTCTATAAAGGTCACCCCCTCAGCCTCCAATACTCCTGGAAAAATAGCCTCAGCCTATTCAACTTCCCCCTACCGCTCAAAACTTCCAACCCTGGCAAAAACCTCGTATATCTTTCGTGAAACCTTTTAAGTTTAACAACATCTTTCCTACAACAGGGAGACCAGAATTGCGCACAGCATTCCGAAAGGTCTAACCAAAGTCCTGTATAGCTGCAACATGACTTTCTAACTCTCATACTCAACATGCCAAATTCCAGTTCTTTGGTTCTTCACCCATGCTCAGTGTTGAAGAAAACTCTCGAGACTCAGACCTTGCAAACTGATTAGTTTATTACATGATAGATCATGGGAGTTCACCATCCTAACTGTGGCTCGGTGTTATTCCGAAGTACCTCAGGATACCATAGGATTATAAAGAGAAAGGAGCTGATCGTTAATTACACAGTTTGGCATGCTTACAAGTTGGTACTAAATTAGAGGTTCGTCATTAAGTTCAAAACTAAAGCACTATTATGCATTCTACAAGTGGACAAATGAAATAGTATCACCACCTGCTCCAGTTAACACTAAGCAGAGATACCCCTAATTGGCTGAATGACCATGAAGAGGCAATATCTAGAGAAGGAAGGGGGACGAATTGGAAAGTCTATGTCAACTTGACTGGTTTTACAGCCTGTGCTGATCATTCAGCAAAGGGAGGAGACACTATCTTGAGAAGGAAGACAAGGACAACCTTTCACATTACCTCATAGTAAGGAATGCATAGCCAGCAAAGTTCTGGCTGGGGACACAAATGGAACACTCAGCCGAATCAGGAAAATGGCTTCTGGGCAAATAATGTTAACCCTTCCCCAACATATAGATAAACAAATATTTCTACTAGGTGCCCCACAATTTTCTACCCAACTTCCCACAACATCCTGGGTCACATATAATCAGGTACTGGAGGGTTATCTATCTTTATGTTTTCTAAGACCTGTAATGTGAACTGTTTTTAAAATATCAATATTTATTTCCCCGAGTTCTCCAGCCCTCTTCTTTTTCCAACAGTAATAATTTCCAGTTTCTTTTTCCAACAGTAATAATTGATGTGAAATATTCAGTTACCATCTCTCCCACCTCCTGAGGTTCAACACAAAGTCAACTTTGTTGATCTTTGAAGGGTCTTTTTCTCTCTCTCTCTCCAAGTGTTTATAGAATCTTTTTTGGGTTATCTTAAATCTTACTTGCCACTGTTATCTAATTTTCCATTTTTGCCTTTCTGATTTCCTTTTTAAGCATGTTCCTACTTACTTTATACCCTTCAACCAACAGGACCATATGCTTCTGAACTCTCATTATCACACTTTTAAAGACTCCCACTTGTCAGTCATACTTTTAGCTGTAAACGGTCTGCTCTAATCAATTTTTGAAAGTTATTGCATCATTCCCTTAAATTTTACCTTATTCCAATTAAGAGCTTTAACTTTTTTGGAAGATTTATCCTTTTCCATAACTTTTTAAAACTAACAGCATTACAATCACCAGTTCCAGTCACTTGCACTGCCTTGTTTTGAAAAGATATTCAAGTTTTGCTCATTCTCTACAGGAACATTTATATATTGATAAAGAAAATTTTCTTGAACACATTTAACAAATTCTTCACCAACAATGCCAGAGACCTGGTTTCAATTCCCGCCTCAGACGACTGACTGTGTGGAGTTTGCACATTCTCTCCGTGTCTGCGTGGGTTTCCTCCGAGTGCTCCGGTTTCCTCCCACAGTCCAAAAATGTGCAGGTCAGGTGAATTGGCCATGCATAAATTGCCCATAGTGTTAGGTAAGGGGCAAATGTAAGGGTAGGGGTATGGGTGGGTTTTGCTTCGCGGGTCGGTGTGGACTTGTTGGGCCGAAGGGCCTGTTTCCACACTGTAAGTAATCTAATCTAATCAAAACTTCAACACTACGACAGTCCCTCAGAAATATCTATTCTAATTGCAGTAGTAATGTATTCCTTAATTAAATATGCCATTCCCTCTCCTCTCTTACTATCCCTCCTATAACACCTAAAGCTTGAGCTGCCTCTCTTGTCAATTCCTCAGCCAAGCTTCTGTAGTAGCTTTGACATCCCAAACCCACATTCCCATACATGTGCTGAGCTTATCAGCCTTACCTGAGAGTTAAATCATTCTCTGACCACTCATGTCTGTATAACTTGCTCTTTTCTGATTCAGAAACATCCTCATATTTCTGTCTATGTGCTGTTACTTAGAAGCTCCCACCTCACCATCTAAAAATGTTGACAGGATCCGAAACTAGAACGAGCAAATCTCCCCAGTCGGATATTGGTCCCTTTCCAGTTCAGGTGAAACCCATCCTTTTTGAACAGATCTTTTACGTCCCAGAAGAGATCCCAACGATCCAAGAAACTGAATCCCTGCACATTGCACCACCTTTTCAGCCACTGATTTATCAATCCTATCCTTCCCTCAAGTGAAACCCCAAAAACGCAGAAATGCTGTGCCGTCCACGTTTCGGAAATAAGCCCTTCATCAGGAATGGGACTTGTTTACAATAGTTTCCAGTATCTGCAGTAATCTGCTGCTACATTTTCCCCTGTATCAGCTTTTATTTCTCCCTGCCTCACAATTATCCATCCCCTTTATCTGAGTCTCTTCTCTCTCTTTCTGGGCTCCATCTCCACCTATTGCAGGAGTGAGAGCCACTAGCTGCATTTTTTCCGAGCTACTTTCAGTACTGATGAAGGGTCACTGAATCTGAAACGTTACCTTTGTTTTAACTCCACAGAAGCTGCCAAACCTGCCGAGTCTCTCCATCGACTTCTCTTTTCATCCACATTCACTTCCAGACGACGTTCCCAACGCGGGACCGCACTTCTATTGGCTATAAGCACGGGATTGACAGATTTTCTGACCAATCAGAGCTGGAGGAGAGTAAAGGCCCGCCCTGAGTTGTCACGCGGGATCTCGAGACCGCGGCCGTTTAACCGACTCTGCGCGAGGTCGCGGACTGAGGCCTCGTGCTGGAGAGAAATAAGAGTTTATTTTTAAGTCTTTCCAGTGAGGGTGAGAAAACAGCTATGATACTAATCAGTAAACTGTTAATGTGCGGGTACGCTGAGGAGGAAACTTTTCCTATCCAATTCCCTGTCCAAATGATGTTGGCACTCGGGGTTAACAGGACACCAGATCAGGATGAGATACATCCAAGGATTCTGGTTGAAGTGAGAGGGGCACTGGCCATAACATTACAGTCTCCTCTGGACTGAGAGGAGGTGTCAGGAGACTGGAGGGTTATCAACATTATGACCTTATTCTGTGAAGATTTGTAAATTAATCCTGGAATTGACAGCCTTGTCAGTTTAACACTGGTATTGGGAGAGCTTCTGGAAACAACTATTGTAATAAAACTGATAATCACATGGATAAAGGTGGGTTGGTTAAAAAATGTCAAGGGGAAAATTGTGTAAAACTATCTTGCTGAAGTGTTCTGATGACTTAACAGAAAGGGTCGATGAGGGCAATGTTACTGATGTGATTAACATGGATTTCCAGAAGATAGCATACAACAAATTGTGCGGAAGATTATAAGTCGTGGTACAAGAGGCATGGGCAACATGGATACAACATTAACTGAGTGATAGGAAAGAGAGAGTCAATGGTCAGTGGATATATTTCTGGCTGGAGGAAGATTTGGAGTGGAGTTCCCAATGGGTCAATATTGGGACCGGCATGTTCCAGTAAAGAGAAAGGATAAGGATAGCAAGGTAAGGGCACCTTGGATAAAGAGGGAGGTTGTGAATTTACTCACAAATGAAAAAAGCAAATGGAAGGTTTAGGAAGTTAAAATTGGGCAAGGCCTGTAAAGAATATAAAGAAAGCAGGAAAGAATTCAAGCAGGGAATTAGTAGAGCAAGAAGGGACCATGAAATTGACAAATAGGTTTAAAGAGAATTCCAAGGCATTCTAGGCATACATTTAAAAAATAAAAACAAGAGGATAATGAGGAAGAAGGTAGGACCATTTGAGAGTAAAGGAGGAACTTGTGTTTGGAGGCTTGCAAAATCCTAAATGAGTACGTTGTGTCAGTATTGATCTGGAAGAAGGATTTAGAGGATAGTGAGATTAGTGTGCAGCATGCTAATATGCAAGGGCATTTTGAGATCAAGAAAGAAGTGATATTGGGTTTTTTGAAGAGCACTAAGGTTGATAAGTCGCAAGGGCTTGATGCTATCTACACCAGGTTTTTGAGTGAGGCAGGGGAGGAGATTACTGGGACCTTGACCACAACATTTGTATCTTCACTAGCCACTGGAGGTACCGGAAGACTGGCAAGCAGCTAATGTTGTTTCTCTGTTCAAGACTGCAATTAGGGATAATCCAGAAACTTATAAACTGATGAGTCCTTCATCAGTCGTTGGGAAGCTATTGACAGAATTTTCTAGGATCGGATTTAAGCACATTTGGAAAAGCACTGCCTAATTAGGGGCAGTGAGCATGGCTTTGTGTAGGGAAGGTCATGTCAAACTAACTTGGTTGAATTGTTTGAGGAGGTGATCGATGAGGGTAGAGTGGATGGATATTGTCTCCATGGATTTTAGTAAGGCTTTTGACAAGGTCCCTCATGGTAGGCTCATCCAGAAGAGTATAATGCATGGGATCCATGGTAACTTGGCCGCATGGATTCAGAATTGGTTTGCCCATAAAAGGCAGAGAGTAGTTGTGGAAGGGTGTTCTTCTGACTGGAGAACGGTTACTAGTGGTGTTCTGCAGGGAATCATACTGGGACCTCTACTGTTTGTAACAGATATAAATGACTTGGATGAAGTTGTAGATGGATGGGTTAGTAAGTTTGAAGATGATACAAAGATCAGTAGAGTTGTCGATATTGTAGAAGATTGTGAGAGGATGCAGTGGCATATAGATCAGTTGCAGATATGGGTGGAGAAATGGCAGATGGCGTTTAATCCGTCTAAGTGTGAGGTGCTAGTCTTTAGGAGATCAAATGTTAAGGAAAAGTATACAGTTAAGGGCAGAACCCTGAACATATCGACTTACAGCGGGATATTAGCGTTCAAGTTTGTCACTCCCTGAAAGTGGCCACACATGTAGGTAGGGTATTAAGGAGGTATGTGTCATACATCCAGTATTGGTCAGGACATTGAGTCCAAGAGTCAGGATGTCATGTTGCAGCTTTATATTGTGTTGGTTAAGCCATACTTAGAAGATTGCATTCGGTTCGAATTTAAAAATCACACAACACCAGATTATAGTCCAACAGGTTTATTCAGAAGCACTCGCCTTCGCAGCGCTTTCGATGGTCGTGGAATATAAAATCATAAGACACAGAATTTATAGCAAAAGTTTACAGTATGATGTAACTGAAATGATACATTGAAAAAAACCGATGTCTTATCATCTTATACTCCACAACCACCTGATGAAGGAGCAGCACTCTGAAAGTTAGTGCTTCCAAATAAACGTCTTCGACTATAACCTGGTGTTGTCTGATTTTTAATTTTCTCTTCCATCATTGTATAATTTGCTCTAGAAATAGACTTGCCTTACCTATGAGATAGTATGCTTTCTCGCATGACTCATGAACTGCCTTGTCTGGAGACTGTCGCTAATCAGCATGTGAATACAGAGTATTGACACAAGCCCTGAGAACAATACACCATTAATACCCACTCTTGGCAAGGTCTTAACTCTGCTGCATGCAAGTGTAAGTCGGCCATCTTGTGGCGAATTTGTGGTACTGAGTCTAGTTAAGTAAATTGTCGTTGGGCCATTTATAAATCCCCACTGAATTGGAGCTTTTCGATGCAGTCGCGATCCATCTGTTTTATGGACTGGCTGCTACCCATGACATATTATGAGGTGTAATAGGCTCCGTCTGTTCCCAAGGTGTGCATCTGAGATTTTCTTCAACAATGTCCGATGAAGGAAAGCATGCCGTACGCCTTCTTGATCACTCAATCGACCTGCATTGCCACCTTCAGGGCCTGAGCACTCTGTACGTCAATTTTCCCAAGGGCATTTCCATTTACCGTGTAGTTCGCTCTCGAATTGGATCTTCCAAAATGCATCATCTCACATTTGCCCAGATTGAACTACATCTGCCATTTCTCTGCCCAACTCTCCAATCTGTTTATATTCTGCTGCATTTTCTGACAGTCCCCTTCATCATCTGCTAATCCACCAATCTCCGTGTCATCTGCAGATCAGATCACCTATACATCACTCCAGATCATTGATGTATATAACAAACAACAGTGGTCTCAACACGGATTCCTGTGGAACATCACTGGTCACAGTTCTCCATTTTGAGAAACTCCCTTCACTGCTACTCTCTGTCTCCTGTTGCCCAGCCAGATCGCCATCCATCTAGCTCATACACCCTGGAGCTCCGGTAACTTTACTTTCTCCATCAGCCTACCATGGGGAACCTTATCAAATGCCTTACTGAAGTCCATGAGTATGACATCTACAACCCTTCCCTCATCAATCAACTTTGTCACTTTATTTTTAGATTAGATTAGATTTCTCAAAGAATTGTCTTCAGTTTTAAAAAAAGCCAAGCATTAAAATCCCTGTTACTCTTTTTTTTGTCAACTCTCTTTGCTCAAAGTTTTTTGAAAAGGAACGGAAAGGCCTTGGACAGAAAGATGCAGGTTAGATGGAGATCTAAATGCAGACAGAATATACTCAAAGTGAATTTCACTTCTGGTGAGAATCCAGAAGTCACTCAGGAAGGGCACTGTAAAACATCATTTTTTTTTCCAATGTCTGCACAGTTGCTCAAAACAGAAGAGACCTTTGAGATGATATTGTAAAATCAGGCAGTCAGTGGAAGCGCTGCTGACATTGATGTGTCTGGAAAATTCTAAACTAAAAGTAGCAAAACCATTAATCAATTTAAAAAGTTTTCAGTACAGGACAGTTTTACATCATCTAGGAGAAAGTGAGGACTGCAGATGCTAGAGATCAGAGCTGAAAATGTGTTGCTGGAAAAGCGCAGCAGGTCAAGCAGCATCCAAGGAGTAGGAGAATCGACCTTTCGGGCATGAGCCCTTCTTCAGGAAGGGCTGCAAAATGCAGTCCAATTACTGAGCATGGGGAGAAGGCAGAAAGGTTTTATGTTTAGTATGATTTTTATTGCTTTTGTAAGATGTTTCAGACAAGCTGACCAACCAATTTAGTTTTAAAACCTGTTGTGTCTATGAAAAGTTGTCGGAGTTGTAAGATGTTTACCTGTTTTAAGGATGTTCCCAGAACCGCTCCAATTATCATGCTCTGCTCCCAAGGCAAAACGTTTACTTCCCTCTACAGGAACTAAATAGCACATCTACAGACTGAGTTATAACATAGATTAGACAATCAATCCAAAATTGCACCTGATAAATCCATAATTTGAAGGTCTTTTATGGTAAAGTCCGTGTGTCTTGTCAAGGAGGCCTGGGATCAAATCCTATCTGCTCCAGAGATGTATAATAACTTTGAACATAGAACATATCTACAAACAATGCACCTGAAATGGAGCTCCATTTGTGTTGAGAGGTTATGGACACATGATTTTCCAGCAATCTTGTTTTTAACTTGCAGTTTAGCAACAGGGCCAACACTGGCAAGGCTTGTCATTCACTTCCATTGAGACAGTGCTGGTGAGTTGCCAACTTGAACAACTGGTCTCTCCAGTGAAAATGCATCTATACTGATTTTAGGTAGGGAATTCCATGACTTTGATTCAGTGACAATGCAGGAATACCAATCTCGTTCCAAATTAAGGTAGGACATGAATGTGAATGCATCTGTCAAGTTAGTCTTTTTCAATGATGGAGATTCCAGAATTGGAAGTAACAGCTTGACAAGTGGCTCCAGGATACAGTAAGGACCGGAGCTGCACATGGTGCTTAACATTGCACGGTTATCAGCAAATATTCTCACCTCTGAATTATGAAGGAGCAAATAGATGCAAAGATAAAGCAAAAGATTTTCTCCAGATTTTTAAAAAATCATTGGTTAAGTCCCAGTCAGAGAACTCTGCTCAACACTGGGTAACATAATATAGGACAAATGGCAATGTACAAAAAGGGGTATCACTGAAATGATATTGAGGATAAAGGATGATAGCACGAATAGTTGGAACCAAGAGAAGCTAGGAATATTCTTCTTACAGCAGAGTAGGTGAAGGGAAGATTTGATAGAAACTATTCATAGAAAAAAGAAACAGGCTCCACTAACAGCAGGATGAGTGGCCAGTGGACGTACTTGATGGAGGAATGATAGTTGATAAAAGGTGGTTTGGTTTCACATGGGACTTCCCTCCAAGTGTCCCTCTTCTCCATCTCCATTTATCTTTTCCCCAGGCAGAATTCAGCCCCATTCCTTATTCTCCCCCATTCACCAATCCTTCCATTTCTCCAGCTTCCTATAGTTCCTTGACCTCCACATCTCCCCCCGTCTCCCTCAAGCCCTCCAACTTCCCCTTTGCTCCACTCTCAGTGAATGGAAGTTGGTTTCTCTTTCTCTGTGACTGCATGGATAGAGCGTGCAAAAGCAGATAAGTTAGGAATACCATGCAAGCAACAAGAGGAATTGTTTACCTATGCAGGGGCTATCACCAATCTGACCGACCAAGGTGTTAGGCCTACAGTGGAAGTGGCACAGGCCACATACCCAAAACTGTCTAATGCAATAGCACATGGTCATTATGTTAGCCAAAAATGAAACTTAAGAAATTGGAAATCATATATAAAGTATCAGTGTACAGCCCTTCAGCACTAAACTACTTTAACCAATTAAGCACAGCAACTAGGTTAAAATGACCTCTACTTGACACTTGAACTGAAGCAAATGTTAATGCTCCAATCATGACATAATATTGTTCGCAGCTCGTCAAACTTCGGGACATAAAGTTAGTGCATGGTGTACTGAAGTTATGCTCACGTTCCTGCACAGCCTTAGTCACAAAGATAAAATCTTTTATGAGTGACGGCAGAAATTGAACTCCCTTCCCACTCTGACAAGGTCATGCAGGTCCTGGGCCTCCTCCACCGCCACTCCCTCACCCCCCTACGCCTGGAGGAAGAATGCCTCATCTTCTGTCTCGGAACACTTCAATCCCAGGGCATCAATGTGGGCTTCACCATATCCTCATTTCCCCACCCCCCACCTTCCCCCAGTTCCAACCTTCCAGCTCAGCACCTTCCTCATGACCTGTCCCACCTGCCAATCCTCCTTCCTGTCTGTCCACTCCACCGTCCTCTCTGACCTATTGCACACTTAGCTACCTTCTCCCCATCCCCACACCCCTCCCATTTATCTCTCCACCCCGGAGACTCCCAGCCTCATTCCTCATGAAGGGCTCCTACCCGAAACGTCGATTTTCCTGCTCCTCAGATGTTGCATGACCTGCTGTGCTTTTTCAGCATCACTCTGATCTCCAGCATCTGCAGTCCTCACTTTCACCTAAAACTTCAACATAGCAGAAGAAAACTGCTGGTTACTGCAAGTATAAGTGATTAACTCTGATATCACATGCCCGGTGACCGCGTTCTGAGGATCTGTGTACAATGTGATAAACACTATTGCGAATGTGACTATTTTAGGCAAATGGAGGGTGAATGAATAACATCCAAGTATAAAAGTAGCTCTGGCCATAACCCAGGCTTGTGCTTCTTTCTACATTTTGGCTCAGATTCTGCAGATATGGGAATTCAGAAAATCCTGCTCAACTCCAGCTGCACATCTAATACTACAGTAAAACAGGGAAGGTAACAGGCAACTTGATTCAAATAAGTACCATATTGTAAGGAATGCTAATTATATCAAATGAGCCCACATTAAAACCCCATAACCATAATGATACTGAGGCCAATAAAAATCATTGTACAGGATTCTGTAAGAGGTATAGTTTAATGAACAAAATAAGTTGGAATTAAATACACTTCCATTTGCGAATCTACTGGGGTGGAAGCTGCTTGGAGGTTTTGCTGCCATCGATCCCCTAAACGTTCTGTAATCAAAGCCTCCATTGGGACTTCGAGAAACCCCAGTGTTTCAGCAAATCGTGATGCCCCTCGGTCACTCAGCATCACATGATTGGTCTGGAACAGCAGCAGCTTCCAATCGGCATTTAATTAAACAAATCACAACATATCACCAACAAAAACAGAATTTGCTGGAAGACTTTAGCAAGTCTGGGCGGCACGGTGGCACAATGGTTAGCACTGTTGCCTCACAGTGCCAGAGACCCAGGTTCAATTCCCACCTCAGGTGAGTATCTATGTGGAGTTTGCACATTCTCCCTGTGTCTGCGTGAGTTTCCTCCAGGTGCTCCGGTTTCCTCCCACAGTCCAAAAATGTGCAGGTTAGGTGAATTGGCCATGCTAAATTGCCTGTAGTGTTAGGTGAAGTGGGGGGGGGGAAATGGGTCCGGGTGGGTTGTGGGTCGGTGTGGACTTGTTTGGCCAAAGGGCCTGTTTCCACACTGTAAGTAATCTAGTCTAATATCACCAACAAAAACAGTATTTGCTGAAAGACTTTAGCAAGTCTGGCAGTAGCTGTGGAGAGAAATCAAGATTTAACATTTTGGGTCCAGTGACTCTTCCACAGAGCTGCTAGTCACTAGGAAAGCGTTGTTTTTTTATGCAGAAGATAGAGTGGGTTGGGGGTGAGGGAGGGAAGGAGTAAAGGGGAGATGGAGCTCAGAGAGACAGCTAAACAGTTGGGTAGACGGAGAAGTGGAGCAGCCTGGGAAATCAAATAGCTAATAGGGGGATAAATTAATGGCTAATAGTGGGTTATATGTAATAGCAGACCATGCAAGGACAAGGCTTGGGGTTGGGGTAAGGAATGGGAGAAGGTGTTTCAAGTTCTAAAATTGTTGAACTCAGAGTCTAGAAGGCTCTAGAGCTCTCAAATAGAAAATGAGGCACTGTTCAGGAACAATGCAGCAAACCTGACACAGTGATATAGGCCAGAGAGCAAGATGGGGTGCTGAAGTTTCAAGCAACTGGAAGCTCAGGGGCATTTTTTTGCACACAGAACGTGGATGTTCTGCAAAGCAGTCACCCAATCTATGCTTTGTTTCCCCAGTGTAGTAGAGACCACGTTTTGAGCAGGGATTGCAGTAAACTAAATCGAGTGAAGTATAGATTAAGCATGATTTCATCTAGAAGGTGTGTTTAACCGCTGAGATATTGATGATGGAGGAAGTAAATGGACAGATATCCCACCTTCTGGGGTTGCAGAATGAAGGAAGAGTGCACCAGAGTTCCACAGAGGGAATGGTCCTTGCAGAAGGCTGACATGGGAGGAGAGGAGATGGGAGGACATATTTGTTGATGACATTTGGAGGTGGCAGAAATGGGGCTTATGGAGTGTAGAGAGACCTAACTCAATTCTGCTTTTCTTCCCTTGTCCACGTACCCCACAAAGAGACAACATAACTGGGCTCTACGTGGGTATCCATGGCCACCTCTCTGACCTGAAGAAGGTGAGTGCCATTAAGAGAAGCTTTTCAGGTGAGGATAAGCTCAGCCAGGTGGACGAGGGTGGTGGTGGGTAGGGCCCATCAGGCCATTTTTCCAGGAAGAAGCAGAGAGCCCTGAGACCACCCTGATGGGATGGATGGGGAAAGAATTGCTTGTCCACGGTAAAGAGGAGGTGGCTAGAGCCTGCAAACTGGAAATTCTGAAACTGACGTAAAGTATCAGAGAAATTATAGATGTAAGTGGGAAGGGACTGGTCAATGGAAGAAAACCAGAATTGAGTTAGGTATCTCTACATTGCATAAGCCCCATTTCTGCAACCTCCAAATGCCATCAACAAACTGGTAACTGTTGTGTGGAGTTTGCACGTTCTCCTTGTGTCTGTGTGGGTTTCTTCAGGATGCACCCGTTTCCTCCCACATTCCAAAGATGTGCAGTTTTGGTGAACTGGCCAAGCCTCCCATGAGAGGAAACATCTTCCCTGCATTTGCCCTGTCAAAGCCTATGTTTCAATGAGATCACAGCTCATTCTGCTGAATTCCAGTGAGTACAGTCCCAAACTGTTTAACGTTTGTTCATAAGACAATCCATCCATTCTCGGGACCATCTGAGCGAATCTTCACTGAACTGCCTGCAATGGAATGATGCCTTTCCTGAAATAAAGGGACTGAAACTGTTCACAGTACTCCAGATGTAGTCTCACCAGAACCTTGTACAGTTACAGGAAGACTTCCCTACTCTTATACTCCAACCTCCTTGAAATCGGAGCCAACAATCACAATTGCCTTTTTTTCCCCAGAATCCCTACAATGTGGAAACAGGCTCTTCGGCCCAACAAGTCCACACTGAGCCTCTGAAGAGTAACCCACCCAGACCCATCCCCCTACCCTACTACTCTACATTTACCCCAGTCTAATGCACCTAACCTGCACAGCCCTGAACAACTGGTTTAGCTCAGTTGGCAGGGCAGCTGGCTTGTAATACTAATAGCAGAAGTTCAAATGGCACCCTGGCTGAGGTTACCAAGAAGGACTCTCCTTCTCAACCTTTCCCTTTGTTTGAGATGTCATGATCTTCAGGTGAAACTACCACCGGTGACCTCTGTCTAATAGAGATCAGGACTATGGTCACTTTGCCTTTTCTGTTCTGTATGATTTGAAATGGACTTTAATGGAGTGTATTTTACATATTATTTCATAAAGTGCTGCATACTTTTGCAACAAAAAAGATCATTGATTCACATAAATTATCCAGTTGTATTATTTAACAATTCAGTATCATCATATTCTACCTCATCAGTGTTCTGACGTGGATAGCTGCCAGAATTTGTTTACCCAAACTGTACACAAAATCTTTGAAAATGCTGCAATCTGAATGTCCCTGTGGAGATTTCCAGAGAATATCGATGATTGGCTTCATTGACTCTAGGTTTAATTCAGTCGGGTTGTTCGAGGCAGAGTAACACAGTCAGAAAATGCACGGAATTATTCGCAATGTCAACAAAATATATGACATGATCCTGGCCATCATTGGTATTCTGGGTTTGTACAGAAACTGTGTAAATATGCTGGTTTTACTGTGGGACTGATAGTGCTGACCGTCTTTCTGCAGATACCAGGTCACTTTTTATCATATATTTTCAAACTGGTCGGTTAGTCTCAATTAACTCTGGAGTTTTGATTTACTGCGTCGGATATAAGTGAGGTTGGCATGACTGTTTAGTCCAATGATATCTAAACCAGCGATGCCTGCAAAAGAAAAATTGATATTATCGAATCAGAAACAGAAATTTCTGGAGAAACTCTGCAGGTCTGGTAGCATCTGTGGAGAGAAAACAAAGTCAATGTTTTGAGCCTGGTGACCCTTCTACAGAATTGAATCTGTTCCAAAAGCTTTGGTTTTGTTTCTATTTGCTTCATCGTCCCAGCTCACCTTGCTGTCCTGCTCCCACCCCTACCCAAATGAGGAATCCAGAGCAAACTGAGGTCCAGCTACATTTGGTCTACTTTGGGTCTGAGGTCACTGCTCATGATATGATTCTTTGGCAACCTGTTTAAACTTTGCTCAGATGACAACTCTTCCATACAGGGTTTCATCCTCGTATTTGGACCTTCTGTTACTCATCTGCAAGAGGCCACTCAACTCATCATCCAGAGGTGTGATGGAAGTGGGGTAACGTGGTGGAATCTGGAGTGGAATTCTGGTCCAGTAATGTCTAAAATTAGGAATGTCTGACCAAACTTAAATTGACCAAATCCCAGTACGATCTGAAGATACAACCGGAATGGGATCCGATCTTCAACATTGTGCAGCTTTAGCTTCTCATGACTCTAAAATAGGTGAGCTAAGTCAAAGAAAACCATTCCCATTTGTCCAGCCTGATAAGAAGTGTGCTTACATTTTCACTGATTCTGGGTTTGCCTCCCTTCAGCTTCCTGATTTCCCACACCAGGCTGGGAAATGCTCAAACTGCAAAGTCAGTTAAATCAATGTTCAAAAATCTCATTGAAACTTACAAAGATGTCAGTCAGTTTTTGGGAAGTGGACTCAGGTTTATCCCATAAACTCTCTGTGTATTAAACCTTGGAATAGGCATGTCTGAGATTAAATGAGATCACAGTTGTGATGTTTAACCATTTGCTTAATTCAAAGTCTATGTCTTTTTGTATCAAAATACAGATATGACAGCCTGGACTCGGGTAGTATGTTTGCTTCAAACTATTTTAGTCTGTTTTCTTTTCTCTCCCTAACAACAGTTAATTTAGTGGCACTTAATATTTTGTCTCTGGAAAGTGTGGCCTGTCTTCCAGCACCACTTGCTACCTGGTGGCCATGGCAACATCTGATCTGATGGTTGTTATCACTGAGGTCATACTGAGGCAGATCAATGTTTATTATTTCCCTTTATCTTTCTTGGATAAAACTCCTGTGTGAAGCATAAACTATGTCCTGTCAATAACAGCCACTTCTTGCTCTGTTTGGTTCATTGTCACTTTCAGCTTTGATCGTTTTGTCACTATTTGCTTCCAGAAAATGAAAAACTAAATATTGCACAAAGAGAAATGCTGTTGTAATTCTAACAACAATCTACCATAGTTTTGTATTTCATACCGAGCTATTAGAGTGAATCCCAGCTGGGTGGGATTTAAATGGTTCCTTACAGTTCTTAATCCATTGTTGCCATTTGATCTAATTCTGCTGTTCAACACCCTGACAGTCAGACACATTACAGTAGCCAGTTGAGTCCATAAGGGACTGAGGGGTCAGAACAAAGAAGAGAATCACAGTGATCCTGAGATGGAGAGCAGAAAGAGGTCTACAATTTTACTCTCTACCATTTCTGGCAGCTTTGTTATTTTGTGTTCCACATATGTGATAAATTTCATTTACAATACTATTCCTCAAACTACTCCCATTGATGGAAATCATTCTTTACACGTATTTGAACAAGTTGGAGTTATTTTGGTGAATTTAAGTGGTTGCACAAATGCATTTATTTGTGGGGCAACACAGTCCAAATTCAGGCACCAGATCATGAAAGCAGTGAAATGTTCTTTTACATAAATCAGCATTGTAATGAACAAATAGAACAGCATCAAGTGTCCAAATGCAGATCCTAATGTTTCTAAAGCATGGAAGGTTTATTAATCTCTTAACTTGACATTTGCATATCTCCAGTGGCTGATTTTGTGGGTGGATGAATGAGATGTTGCTGGGGAACGGTGTGTAGGGGGATGCAGGTAGTGTTGTAGAGGGTAAAATAATTGTGATTCTGAAAAAACTGCACAGAGCTGGTATCCCATTATCAGGTCACCTTTTATCTACATTTGCACAGTACACTGGCTGTGGGTAGCCAGCTCAGAATCAGTCCCTGAAGTGAGGAGACTGAATTTCCTATTTTTTTTTTCTCTCTTAAACTATTTCAGATAGTGGTAATTCTGTGTGAAATTGTGCCCTGTTATTATCCTTATGCAGCCTGTTTCGGAAGTCAATTGCTCATTCATTCTCTTTGCCCAATCTGTCTCAATCATAGAATCCCTACAATGCAGAAGGTGGTGATTTGGACCATTGGGTCTGCCCTAACCCTTCAAACAGCATCCCACCTAAACTCAGTGCATCCCCCTACCACTGTAATCCCAGTTTACCATGGTCAATTCACCTAGCATTGCACACCCCTGGACACTACAGCATAGTGAATCCACCGAACCTCTATACCTTTGGACTGAAGGAGGAAACCCATATGGACACAGGGAGAACATGCAAACTCTACACAGACAGGAGTGGAATAGAACCTAGGTCCCTGACAGTGTGAACAGTCATGCTCACCACTGAGCCACCATGCCAACTCTCCCACAGATAGAAGAAACTGGAACCAAATCAATGAAAACAGAGGAGTAGTGTGGCTATATCTTCACCCCAATATTGAATAATGTTGCAGAACCATTGGCATTACCTCAGTGTCCCTAAGCTTGTTGTCAAGGAAGAGCTGAATCTCATGGTCATTTGTACAATTAACAAACTTGTACAACAAATCTGTGTAATCACTGGTTGGCTATCTGTGAAAAGGATTGATGTTTTCCCTCAGAAACTGAATAAAAAAATAAAACTTGCTGACTTTACATGTTTATGTAAGTCTCATTCATATCTTGTGTTGATCCCGTGGGAATTGTGTGAAATAATTGCTGGAATAGGGAAGGGTCCTTTCCCTCCAGCTCAGTCTGAACAGCATCAAGAAGCTGGGACTCTGGGACTGGAACAGATCTGCAGCAATCTCGGCTGGTTCTAACAAGTCAGTCTGACAGAGAGAGATGTTTGTGTATGGATGTGGGGATGGCACAGGCTGGGTCCTGGTCACTGGATATCCCACACTTAGTCTAGGTTCAACCCTCCCTGTTCCACTAAGCTGCCATCACCTGACTGGTCGCACTGGATACTGCAAAGCTTGTGCATCCTGACAACATCAGTCTCTAAAAATTGTCACACAAAGGTGTGCCGGTACAGCTACAGTGCTGGTGTGGAATATAATGCCTACAGTGTGAGATAACTGATGTATGGACAGTCCACAGTGTGCAACGTATGTACTATCTGTAGTAATACAATATCTATAGTAATGCAACATCTATAATATTTGGTAACTAATATACGGACACACTGTAGTTTGCAAAGTGTGAACTTCCAACAGTGATATGCTGTCTACAGTGTGTGACAATGACATGTGGACAGTTAGCAGAGTGCACGTTTGTATTGTCTACAGTAATACATAGTCAATGGTGTGGGAGACTGATATTTGAACATTTAGCTGAGTGCAGCCTGAATTGAACACACGGGTGCACAATGAGATGCTGGGTCCTTTCCAGTCTTTGCCATTGGATGATGCGCCATTTGTTGAACTCTACGACTGAATGGAGCCTTGTGGAGATCTGTGTTACAAGCAAACATTTAACAGACAAATTGACAAAATTGCCATTGGACACTGACATGTCGACCCGACCCTGCAACCCGACATGAGATAGGGACCAGAGATGGTCAAAGTGAAATCACAATGAATGCAGAGGGAGCATCAAAAAATGGCCTTTTCGGGACTGGGAGGGAGATTACTTAGTTAATCTTCCCTTTGAAATGTTCTTTCTTTCGGAGTTTTGTTAGCGGGGTCGCTAGTGTCAGGGTATCTCGTGTATTTGATGAGAGTGGTTCAGGCACACGTTGTGCAGATGGTCACTGGTTCCAAACTACGACCCAGTCCTGACTGATTTTACACACACCTGTTGATGCCGACCCTGTCATTCCCACAGGGGAACAGCTGAAACTGACACCCGGAAGCGGCAAGGACAGACCACTATATATACCGGAAGAAACATCAAAGAAGCGCTTCACAGGAGGCTCCAGAGCACTGATGATGTCGCCTAGCCAGGGGACGAAACGTTTGCAACAAAAACTTCCAGCTCGGCGAACAGAACCACAACAACGAGCACCCGAGCTACAAATCTTCGCACAAACCTTGAACAGTTACAGCGCTGACCAATCTCTGACCCAGTATCAAACACAGACTGTGTCACTAAAGTCTAACGCTGGGAATAATTACACACTTGAACATATGTTTATTACACAAACAACCATATGTTTATGACAAATTGAATATAGTTTTATGTACAACTGAAGACAAGTTATTCATTATTAAGAAATAATTAATAACAAACAGGTTTATTGTACAATTGAACAAATTGCAGAGCATGGAGTACAGGAGTTGGAATGTCTTGTTGCAGGTGTACAAGAGTTCTTTGAAGAAGTAACAAAGAGGATTGATGAGGACAGAGCAGTAGATGTGATCTAAAATGGACTTCAGTAAGGCTTTGACAAGATTCCCCATGGGAGACTGATTAGTAAGGTTAGATCTCATGAAATACAGGAAGAACTAGCCATTTGGATACAGAACTGGCTCAAAGGTAGAAGAGTGGTGGTGGAGGGTTGTGTTTCAGACTGGAGGCTCGTGACCACTGGAGTGCCACAAGGATCCTCTACTTCTTGTCATTTACATAAATGATTTGGATGTGAGCATAAGAGGTACAGTTAGTAAGCCTGCAAATGACATCAAAATTGGAGGTGCAGTGGACAGCGAAGAGGATTACCTCAGATTACAACAGGATCTGGACCAGATGGGCTAATGGGCTGAGAAGTGGCAGATGGAATTTAATTCAGACAAATGCGAGGTGCTACATTTTGGGAAAGCAAAATCTTAGCAGGACTTATATTCTTAATGGTAAGGTCCCAGGGAGTGTTGCTGAACAAAGAGACCTTGGAGTGCAGTCGCAGGTAGATAGGATAGTGAAGAAGGCGTTTGGTATGCTTTCCTTTATTGGTCAGAGTATTGAGTACAGGAGTTGGAAGGTCATGTTGCAGCTGTGCAGGACATTGATTAGGCCACTATTGGAATATTGCATGCAATTCTAGTCTCCTTCCTATTGGAAAGATGTTGTGAAACTTGAAAGGGTTAAGAAAAGGTTTACAAGGATGTTGCCTGGGTTGGAGGATTTGAACTATAGGGAGAGACTGAACAGGCTCGGGCTGTTTTCCTTGGAGCGTCAGAGGCTGAGGGGTGACCTTATGGAGGTTTACAAAATTATGAGGGGCATGAATAAGGTAAATAGGCAAAGTCTTTTCCCTGGGGTTGGGGAGTCCAGAACTGGAGGGCATAGGTTTAGGATGAGAGGGGAAAGATATAAAAGAGACCTAAGGGGCAACTTTTTCACGCAGAGGGTGGCATGCGTATGGAATGAGCTGCCAGAGGAAGTGGTGGAGGATAGTACAATTGCAACATTTAAGAGGCATTTGGATGGGTATATGAATTGGAAGGGTTTGGAGGGATATGGGCCGGGTGCTGGCAGATGGGACTAGATTGAGTTGGGATATCTCCTCGGCATGGATGGGTTGGACTGAAGGGTCTTTTTCCATGCTGTACATCTCTATGACCCTATGACTCTATGACATGAATGAGGTCACATTTGGAATACTGTATGCAGTTCTTGTCGCTCTACTATAGAAAGTAACTATTAAACTAGAAAGAGGGCAGAAAGGATTTTTTTTAGATTAGACTACAGTGTGGAAACAGGCCCTTCGGCCCAACAAGTCCACACCGACCCGCCGAAGCGCAACCCACCCATACCCCTACATATTACCCCTTACCTAACTCTACGGGCAATTTTAGCTTGGCCAATTCACCTGACCCGCACATCTTTGGACTGTGGGAGGAAACCGGAGCACCCGGAGGAAACCCACGCAGACACGGGGAGAACGTGCAAACTCCACACAGTCAGTCGCCTGAGTTGGGAATTGAACCCGGGTCTTCAGGCGCTGTGAGGCAGCAGTGCTAACCACTGTGCCACCGTGCCGCCCACAAATTGCATTTACTAGGATGTTACCTGGACTGGAAGGTTTGAGCTACAAAAAGAGATGAGATAGGATGGGACATTTTTCCCTGGAGCGTAGGAGATTCAGGGGTGACCTTATACAGAACTATAAAATCATGAGAGGCATAGATAAGGTAGGTAGCCAGAAGCTTTTCCCCAAGGGAGTTTAAAACTCTAGGGCATATGTTTAAGGTGAGAGGGGAGAGATACAAAAGGGTATAGAGATGCAGTTTTCTTCACACTGAGGATGGTGAGTGTCTGGAATGGGCTGCCAGAGGTGGTGGAAGTGAGTGCGATTTCATCATTTAAATATTTAGACAGGTGTATGGATGGGTTCGATACGGGGAGTACATGGACCAAACACAGGCAAAAGGGACTAGTTTAACGTTGAAAACTGGACAGCATGAGCATGTTGGCTGAAAGGCCGTTTCTATGATGGTGATCTCTCGGACCCTTTTCTAAAAGCTTCACAGTCACAGCTCCATCTCCCTGTGCTCGACGGTGAATATCACCCAAACACCAACACTCACCAGCTGCTACTGAAAGTTTCTGCTGAATACTCCACATCATTCCCATTCTATTTCAGAATTCCAGGAATTGTTTTTCTTGAGCCAATGTAATATCTCATGTGTTTCACTTGATGGAGGTGAGAGAAATGCATCTCTCAGTCATATCAAGTCCAAATAGTTGGCAATTTCTTGATCCTTTGATCACACAAATACTCAGACACCAGCCCTGCATTCTCTCAGTGATCAGAGCTGCTTCTTTCCATCTGAACTGAACTGATTCCTACATAATCTAAGAAAGAAATTAATGATTAATAACCAACCAATTAATAAAGTTAAAATGACAGAATCATTCATAATTTTCCAATTGAAACACACAATTTGAAATCAAACTGTGAGCAGCTACACAGTAACAAATTGGTCTAAGTGGTGGGGGAGAGAGAATGTAATGAGCTGCTGCACACACAGACAGTGCTGTAAGAAACTAAGGCGTTGATATTTGGGGAATGATGTAAATTGAGGATGTAGCTGGACTGGAGGAAATCACATCGGACTTGTAATGCAGTGACCTAGAGTATAAATACCAGCAACTGGCTGAATTTTATCTCAAATAATTAATCCATCTGAAATTGAAAGTTAGTTTCATAGTCACCATTGCAGAACCATTACAGTGATTGCTGTAAATACACATCTGCTTCACTCATGTCCATCACCAAAGGGAATCTGGGAATCTTACCTAGTCTGGCCCAGAGGTATTTTCAGAAGACATTAAATAGTTCTGACAGATAAAGATTGGTTAAAGATGTATGTTTCAGATATGAATATGGAATGAAAATGGGATGGATATCTGGTTTCAACTTTGGCACTAAAATTTACAACACACATAATTAACACAGTAATGACTCCTTCCTAACGACTGGTATCAAGATGGATATGGGCAAGGATTTTTATTCTGCTGATTTTTCATCACTTCACACTGAAATGTTGATTGCACTTTGAACACCACCTCAAAGACATGCTTCAAATGGCAAGGACAGAGAACAGATTCCGACTGGGGAGCATCAGATTCTCAGGAGCAACACAAGGGACCAAATTCGTTAGTTCGTGAGGACGTTGTCAACCAGACTAGACCTGAAACTCGCGCAAAGGGAACCATTAAGAGATAACAACTTGTTTCAACTTAATGAGATGAGAGTCGCGCGGAGGCCATGGGGCTCAGCAGGAGAAACAGCATCCACTAGAGGGTGGTGGTGAGAAGTGACTGAGGAAAATTCTGGGAGTTGAATCACTAGAACTGGGAAGGAGATTGCTGAGTATTCAGTGTCAAAGAACAGCTGGATTAACCCCTGGAAAGGAAGGGTGAACAGCAGTGTGTGTGATTCAGGTGGGAACTAACAATCAACAACTTTAAGGCAGAACAAAGAGTGTCTTTCAGCAAGGTGACGGTCCACCAGGAGCAGTTGATGTTTGTCTCGTTGTGCGTCCTGGGGAACAGACTGTAGAGCACAGAGTCTTGCGTCATGGAGCTGCTCAGGTCGAACCTTGACAAAGGCCACTGCATCTTTCTCCAGATTTCCTTTGCAAAGACAAATTCCAGAAGGAGATGTGTGACAGTCTCTCTCCCCCGACAACCCCTTAGAGAGTAGTATGCTGAGGCGAAGAGAGTCCGGGTGTGTGAGAGAGAGAGAGAGAGAGAGAGACAGAAAAAGAGAAGAGGATTCAACGACAGAAGCGGGGCTGTCTAGTTGCCTACATGCAGTGCCTTGGTGAGACCACACCTGAAGTCATGTGTGCAGTTTTTGTCCCTTATCCAATGAAGGACATTCATGCATAGAAGGAATACAACAAAGGTTTCCCAGACTGACTCGTGGGATAGCAGGACTGATGAATGAAGAGAGACTGGATCAGTTAGGACAATTTTCACTGTAGGTTAGAATAATATGAGGCATCTTTTAGAAACTTACAAAATAGGAAAGTCAGGGTAAAAACAGGAAGGATATTCCCAAGGTCCAGAACAAGGGGTCAATGTCTAAGGATCTGGGGTAGGCTATTTCGAGCTGAGATGAGGATAAATTTCTTCACTCAGGTTGAGGTGAGTCTGTGAAATTCACTGTCAGAGAAAGTGTTTGTTGGCTAAAACATTGAATGGTTGGAAAGAAAAAGTTAAATATTGTTCTCAAAATGAACAGAAATTTCTGGTGAAACTTAGCAGGTTTACAGAGATAGAAAGAGAGTCAGCTGTGAAGAAGGATCACTGGATTCGAAACATTTACTTTCTCTCCACAGATGCTGTCAGGCGTGTTGAGTTTCTTAAGCAATTTTGGCTTTTGTTTCAGGTTTCTACTATCTGTATTTCTTTGCTTTAGTACGCCATGTTGTGGCTGTGCAGGTCATTGCTTTGGCCACTTTTGAAATGCTGCATGCAGCTCTGGGCTTCTTGCTATAGGAAGGATGTTGTGGAAGTTGAAGTGGTTCAGAAAGGATTTACAAGGATATCGTTGGGGTTGGAGGGTTTGACCTAGAAGGAGAGGCTGAATAGGTTGGGGCATGGGAGGCTGAGGGGTGACTTTATATCAAGGTTTATAAAACCATATTAGGGGCATGGGTAGGGCAAATAGACAAGAAGTGGTCCCCAGGGTTGGGGGAGACCAAAACTAGGGGGCACAGGGTTAAGTTGGGGGCAAGATTTAAAAGGGACCTAAGGGGCAACGTTTTCACACAGAGGGATGGTATGAGATTGGAGTGAGCTGCCAGAGGAAGTGGTGAAGGCTGGGACAATTACAGCATGTAAAAAGGCATCTGGATGGGTTTATGAATGCAAAGGGTTGAGGGGGATTAGGGCCAAATGTTATCAAATAGAGTCTGTGATGATGCTGCTCCTTTAACAAGATTCTGTTGTACTTGGTTTTCTTCCCCCCAGAGAGATCGTAAAAGACACAGGTTCCAAAAGGTTTGGATTTCGAAGGGTTTTAGGGCCAGTTTGATTATAGCTACAGATACTGCCTCCATCAAAAAGTTTTAGTTTTAAAAGACATTTGTGCAATGAAAGGGGAATGGTCACTTCCCCAGCTCAGCTTTTCTCTGGTTTGATTTGGTTTTTGGAAGTCTGGCTATTCACTGAAAGCAGACAGGTAGTGTTTTGAGGCTGCAGATCCAAGAAACAGTTACGTGAAAGAAGCAGGTTCGTGCTGATCCTCTCTGTCTGACATCTCTCTCCTGTAAGACCCTGTTTGATGTTACCTTTTGCGCCACGAGGTGTTTATGGGGATTATTGCAAGTATAGGGAACAACAGGTAAAGTCTGTTTGGTTTTTGGATAGGTGAGGTTATTCTGCATTCGGTTTTCTTTTGCTTCTATTTCATTGGGTAATCTTGTAAATAAATTTGGTTTTGTTTAAAATGAAGTGGTTTGACCAACGGCACCTCTCCTGGAATATCCACTTTACACCTTCTTAAAACAATGAGCAAAGTTAGGGTCTGGGCCACTTTCTTGAAATGTTTTGAGGGGGTCTGGCCTGGTCCATAACAAGTCAGAGACATGTACATCACAGAAACAGATCCTGAGGTCCAACTCGTCCATTCTGACCAGATATCCTAACCCAATCTAAAAATCATTCAACACCAGATTATAGTCCAATAGGTTTAATGGGGAGCACTGCTCCCTCATCAGGTGGTTGTCTGGAGCAGCGCTCTGAAAGCTAGTGCTTCCAATTAAACCTCTTGGACTATAACCTGGTATTGAGGGATTTTTAAACTTTGTATACCCTAGTCCAACACTGGCAGCTCCACATCCTAACCTAATCTAGTCCCATTTGCCAGCGCTTGTCCCATTTCCTTTCTATTCTTGTGCCCATCCAGATTTTTATAAATGACCTGGAGGAGGGGCTAAAAGGTTGGGTGAGCAAAGTTGCGGATGATAAGAAAGTCGGTGGAGTTGTTGACAGTGAGGAAGGATGTGGCAGGTTACAGCGGGATATAGATAGGCTGCAGAGCTGGGCA
The DNA here is from genome assembly GCF_020745735.1 of Hemiscyllium ocellatum. Taxonomy (NCBI): domain Eukaryota; kingdom Metazoa; phylum Chordata; class Chondrichthyes; order Orectolobiformes; family Hemiscylliidae; genus Hemiscyllium; species Hemiscyllium ocellatum. The sequence goes on along the minus strand of NW_026867462.1, from coordinate 200,572 downwards.
GAAAGGTGGCAAATGGAGTTCAATGTAGGTAAGTGTGAAGTGATTCACTTTGGTAAGAATAACAAGAAGATGGAGTACTGGGCTAATGGTCGGATACTTGGTAGTGTGGATGAGCAAAGGGATCTTGGTGTCCATGTACACAGATCTCTGAAAGTTGCCATCCAGGTAAATAGTGCTGTGAAGAAGGCATATGGCGTACTGGCTTTTATTGGTAGAGGAATTGAGTTCCGGAGTCCTGAGGTCATGTTGCAGTTGTATAAGATTCTGGTGCGGCCGCATCTGGAGTATTGTGTGCAGTTTTGGTCACCATACTAGAGGAAGGATATGGAGGCACTGGAACGGGTGCAGAGGAGGTTTACCAGGATATTGCTACCAGTATGGTAGGAAGATAGTATGAGGAAACGCTGAGGCACTTGGGGCTGTTTTCATTGGAGAAAAGAAGGTTTAGGGGTGACTTGATAGAGGTGTACAAGATGATTAGGGGTTTAGATAGGGTTGACCATGAGAACCTTTTTCCACGTATGGAGTCAGATATTACGAGGGGGCATAGCTTTAAATTAAGGGGTGGAAGGTATAGGACAGATTTTAGGGGTAGATTCTTTACTCAGCGAGTCGTGAGTTCATGGAATGCCCTGCCAGTGACAGTGGTGGACTCTCCCTCTTTATGGCCATTTAATCGGGCATTGGATAGGCATATGGAGGATAGTGGGCTAGTGTAGATTAGGTGGGCTTGGATCGGCGCAACATCGAGGGCCGAAGGGCATGTACTGCGTTGTATTTTTCTATGTTCTATGCCTTTTTAAACGTCATAATTGTACCAGCCTCCACCATTTCTCTGGCAGCTCATTCCATACACGCACCACCCTCTGCATGAAGAGATTGCCCCTTAGGTCCCTATTCAATGTTTCCCCTCTCACTCTCTAAACCTACGCCCTCTAGTTCTGGAATCCCCCATCCCAGAGGAAGACCTTGTCTATTTACCCTAACCATGGGACTCATTATTTTATAAACCTCTATAAGATCACCCCTCAACCTCCAACGCTCCAGAGAAAACAAAGTTTATTCAGCCTCTCCGTACAGCTCAAAGCCTCCAACACTGACAACAACTTTGTAAATCTTTTCTGAACCCTTCCAAGTTTCACAACATCCTTCCTGTAGGAGAGAGACCAGAATATTCCAAAAGTGGCCTAACCAATGTCCTATACAGCTTCAACATGACCTCCCAACTCCTATACTCAGTCCTCTGACCAATATGGGAAAGCATACCAAATGCCTTCTTCACTATCCTATCTACCTGTGACTCCACTTGCAAGGAATTATGAACCTGCACTTCAAGGTCTCTTTGTTCAGCACAGTCCCCAGGACCTTCCCGTTAAGTGTACAAGTCATGCCCTGATTTGCCTTTCCAAAATGTAGCACCTCACATTTATCTAAATTAAACTCCATCTGAACTAGATTAATTTGGGGTATCTGTTCGGCATGGACAGTTAGACAAAAGGGCCTGTTTCCATGCTGAACATCTCTATGACGCCAGGCAGATAAAGTTTTTAAGGGTTAAAGGGGTCAAGGATTAGATTACTTACAGTGTGGAAACAGGCCCTTCGGCAACAAGTCCACACCGACCCACGCAGGCAACCCACCCATACCCCTACATTTACCCCTTACCTAACACTACGGGCAATTTAGCATGGCCAATTCACCTGACCCGCACATCTTTGGACTGTGGGAGGAACCGGAGCACCCGGAGGAAACCCACGCAGACACTGGGAGAACGTGCAAACTCCACATAGTCAGTCGCCTGAGTCGGGAATTGAACCCGGGTCTCAGGTGCTGTGAGGCAGCAGTGCTAACCACTGTGCCACCGTGCAGAAACAGGAACAGGGTTCAAAGGTGGATAATCATCCATGGTATATTTAATGATAGATCAGGGTCTATGGGCCGAATGGCCTGATGCTGCTCCGATTTTCTATGTTCCGGTGAATTAATATGTTAAGCACACCTGAAGAACATGCTGTGGACATGACTACAGGAAATTATTGTTTGCAATACAATGGAAATGTTTAATATTTTAACTTATGCACTCACTGAATCAGCTCCAAATTCTTGCAGTTGATGATGAAGTTTCTCATTTTCGGAATGCAATCATCTGTGAATTTATTTCCATCCAGGTATAGTATTGACAATGATTTGCTCTGACTAAATGCCATCCTCAGGTCTTCAATGCAAGCAAATGTCAGATTGTTATCCTGCAAACTAAAGATCGATAATTACAAATCAATTTTCAATATGTCTCAAAAAGATAAAAGAAATTCCACTGAAAGGAAGAGAAATAATTGGAGCAGTATAACAAAGTGAGAAAACTTTTGAACCATCAGCCTCCTTTTCATTTTATTTGACTTAGTAATGACAAACTAATAATCGATTAACTTTAATGCTTTTAGTCTTTCACACTATTATTTCTTAATTGAAAGACATTACTCTTAATTTTGAAAAGAATATGCGTTCCTACAGCCTCACAGAATCAAACATGGTACAGTGCAGGAGGAGGTGATTCGAGGCTCCGAATGAGCAATTCACTTCCTGCCACTCTGTATCCCGTATCCCTGTGCACTGGGCCTTTCCATACCAAAGTTTAATTCCTTTTTGAACACTTCAGTTGAACCGGCCTCTGCCATGATGTCAGTCAGACACGACAAATGTTCAAAACATCGACTCTCCTGCTCTTCGGATGCTGCCTCACTGGCTGTGCTTTTCCAGCGCCACACTCTTGACTCTAATCTCCAGCATCTGCAGTCCTCACCTTCTCCTATATATTCAACAGTGGTCATGCCAAAGATAAAGCAAATTCCCGACTTGCCACAAATCATTGCACATAAATTTTGGGGTTAATGTTGGGAAGATTACGTACTCCACTCGCTTTGTTTTGCATTCCGAATGAGCCAATGATGCAGACAAAATGTTGATTCCTGTATCTCCAATGTTATTGTCATTCAGCCTAACAGCCAAGAAAAAAAACAATCAAGAAGTGGGAAATCTCTCCGAAAATGAGAAACTTCATCATCAACTGCAAGAATTTGGAGCTGATTCAGTGAGTGCATAAGTTAAAATATTAAACATTTCCATTGTATTGCAAACAATAATTTCCTGTAGTCATGTCCACAGCATGTTCTTCAGGTGTGCTTAACATATTAATTCACCGGAACTTCATAAACTTCACCTTACAGAAACTCCACCAATTGTTTCTCATTGGCACACTGAGGCATGGGCAGATAGAACAGTGTTGTGCAGTATTAGAAAACAGATGGAAATCTTGCATTAACTATTCTCACTGAATTATTTGGTGACCAGTGAACACATATTTCAAACAGTAGATTAATTGCTTGAATGGTGAAAAATAAGAGGTGTACAGTTCTTATCATATATTTTACTCAGTAAATTGCTGTTACTCGTTCACTGACTGAAAGGCTATTGACAGTACAACCCAGCACAACACTGAAAAGAGGAATTTGATATATACCTGAAGGAGAAAACATGTGATAGCTTTGAGGGAAGAGGAGGGGAATAGGATGAAGTGTGTCGGCCATTTAAGGAGCCAGTGCAGACATAATTGGCCAGATGGCCTTATTGTGTACTACCCATTTTATGACCTGGAAATAGAATAAATATTTTAACACAAAACTGGACACATGGGATTCAGGGAGAGCTTGCCAATTGGATACAAAATTGGCTTAACAGCAGGAGACAAAGTGGAGTTTTGTTTTTCAGACTTGGAGGCCTGTCACCACTGATGTTCCACGGGGGTCGGTTCTGGCTGGTCTTTTGTCACTTATAGAAACGATTTGGATGAAAATACAGAAGGCATGGTTAGTAAGTTTGCAAATGATATCAAAATTGGTGGCACAGTAAAGAAGAGGATTTTCTCAGGGATTTTGACAAAATGGGTCAATCGGTTGAGAAATGGCAGATGGAGTTCAATCTAGATAAATGCATTTTGATACAACAAACTTGGGGAGAGATTAATCAGTTAATGGGAGGGCTTTAGGTAGTGTTGTACAACAGAGGGAGCTAAGGATTCAGGTGCATAATTCTTTGAAGTTTGATTTGATGAGGCCTCTTCTGGAATACTGTGTCCAGTTATAGTCACTTAGGTAAAAGAAGAATATTATTAAGGTGGAGAAGGTTCAGAAAAGGTTTACCAGGAAGCTGTTGATATGGAAGGTTTGAGTTATAAGGAGAGGCTTGATAGACTGGGATTTTTTCCCACTGGAGCATAAGAGGTTGAGAGGTAACCTCAGAGGGTTATAAAATCATCAGCGGTATAAAAAGGCTTAATGGTAGGTGTCTTTTCCTGAGGATGGAGGATTTCAAGACTAGGGGCACATTTTTAAGGTGAGAGGAGACAGAGTTTAAAAAGTCACAAGAAGAATTTTTTTGAAACTCAGAGGGTAGTCCCTGAGGAAGTGCTGGATATGGGTGCAATTAGTGGCAGATGGAATTTAATTTGGATAAATGCGAGTTGCTGCATTTTGGGAAAGCAAATCTTAGCAGGATTTATACACTTAATGGTAAGGTCCTAGGGAGTGTTGCTGAACAAAGAGACCTTGGAGTGCAGGTTCATAGCTCCTTGAAAGCAGAGTTGCAGGTCAATAGGATAATGAAGAAGGCGTTTGGTATGCTTTCCATTATTGGTCAGAGTATTGAGTACAGGAGTTGGGAGGTCATCTTGCGGCTGTACCGGACATTGGTTAGGCCACTGTTGGAATACTGCATGCAGTTTTGGTCTCCTTCCTATCGGAAAGAGGTTGTGAAACTTGAAAGGGTTCAGAAAAGGTTTACAAAGATGATGCCAGGGCTGGAGGATTTGAGCTATTGGGAGAGGCTGAACAGGCTGGGGCTGTTTTCCCTGGAGCATCGGAGGCTGTGGGGTGACCTTATAGAGGTTTACAAAATAATGAGGGGCAGGGAGACACTAAATAGACAGTCTTTTCCCTGGGGTTGAGTAGTTCAGAACTAGAGGGCATAGGTTTAGGGTGAGAGGGGAAAGATATAAAAGAGACCTAAAGGCCGACTTTTTCACACAGAGGGTGGTACGTGTAGCCAGAGGATGTGGTGGAGGCTGGTACAATTGCAACATTTAAGAGGCATTTGGATGGGTATATGAATAGGTAGGGTTTGGTGGGATATGGGCTGGGTGCTGGCAGGTGGGACTAGATTGGGTTGGGATATCTGGTCGGTGTGGACAGTTTGGACCGAAAGGTCTGTTTCCGTGCTGTACAACTCTATGACCCTATGACTCTAAAAGATATTTTGATAAATACATGAGAAGGAAAGGTTCGGAGGGATATGGGCCTGGAGCAGGCAGGTGGGACTAGTTTAGTTTGGGATTACGTTCACCATAGACTGGTTGGATCAAAGGGTCTGTTTCCATGTTATTTGACTCTATGACAAGTTGAACGCAAGATAGAAAATTGATTGTCTTATATTCAATTTTTTAAAACATTTGTGCAATTATATTCCATTGAACTCATCCATATGTGATCCAGCAAAGAATAAAAGAAATGGTTAATTGTGAGGCACTATTGCCCTGCTTGGATAACACAAAGAAAAAGACTTATAGACATCAATCAATCAATAAATTCCTGCTTCTCTGATGTATTTAACAATACACAAGACATGTTTTCAGTTCCAGAAAGGATAACAGTTCATCCCAACAGTCATGTAAAATATGTGGCGATGAGCTGCCCAATCTCCCTGCTGCTGAGGTGAATGGTGAATTTTGTGCTACCACAAAGGGCAGATCATGCCTCGTGTAAATCACAGACAGTTGAACCTCTATTTCAAACCCATCCTGACATTCACCCGTAACAGTTTCAGATACATGAATGGCAGCCTTGCTGTGTTAGCACTGTAGTCTGCATTGAACTAGGTACAGCATTCACTTACTATTTATCTAGTGAATGGTTGGGTCAAATACAATATCAGATTAGCTTTGGTTTGTAAAAGTAAACTACAAAGGATGATATTCATCTCTGCAATGGCACACAATTGGTGACAGAGGTTGGGTTCAACAGTTTGATTTGCCACCTGATCTCCATTGCTATTCTCTGTCAGTGAACTATGTTCAGTCACACACTAGGTCTGTTCATTTAATTGAGGGCCTCTTAGGATTAGTGTTCGAACCTTCGCCAACTTTTCTTTTCGTTTAATTTATTATTTTATCAATTTTGATTTGTAGCTGTGACCTGCAATGAGCTGGAAATGATCTTTGGATTGTGAACATCAACTTGTGTTTCAACAAAACAAACAACCAAGCTGCTGTTTGTTCGTGAGGTGGGGCCTCACAGTTAATGGCAGGTTAGCTCTTGATCAATAGGATCCTGTAGATGTTTCAGCACAGTGGGAGAGCAGCACATTGAACCAGATAAGAGATGTTTGGGAATTGATCAGACCAGTACCTGGGAACTGTTGTGAACAAGAGCTGAAAATGTGTTGCTGGAAAAGCGCAGCAGGTCAGGCAGCATCCAAGGAACAGGAAATTCAATGTTTCGGGCATAAGCCCTTCATCAGGAATGAGGAAAGTGTGTCCAGCAGGCTAAGATAAAAGGTAGGGAGGAGGGACTTGGGGGAGGGGCGGTGGAGATGTGATAGGTGGAAGGAGGTCAAAGTGAGGGTGATAGGTCGGAGTGGGGTGGGGGCGGAAAGGTCAGGAAGAAGATTGCAGGTTAGGAAGGTGGTGCTGAGTTCGAGGGATTCGAATGAATCAAGGTGGGGGGAGGGGAAATGAGGAAACTGGAGAAATCTGAGTTCATCCCTTGTGGTTGGAGGGTTCCCAGGCGGAAGATGAGGCGCTCTTCCTCCAACCGTCGTGTTGTTATGGTCTGGCGATGGAGGAGTCCAAGGACCTGCATGTCCTTGGTGGAGTGGGAGGGGGAGTTGAAGTGTTGAGCCACGGGGTGGTTGGGTTGGTTGGTCCGGGTGTCCCAGAGGAGTTCTCTGAAACATTCCGCAAGTAGGCGGCCTGTCTCCCCAATATAGAGGAGGCCACATTGGGTGCAGCGGATGCAATAGATGATGTGTGTGGAGGTGCAGGTGAATTTGTGGCGGATATGGAAGGATCCCTTGGAGAGAAATAAGGGAGGAGGTGTGGGTGCAAGTTTTGCATTTCTTGCGGTTGCAGGGGAAGGTGCCGGTAGTGGAGATCGGTTTGGTGGGGGGTGTGGACCTGATGAGGGAGTCACGGAGGGAGTGGTCTTTTCGGAACGCTGATAGGGGAAGGGAGGGAAATATATCCTTGGTGGTGGGGTCCGTTTGGAGGTGGCGGAAATGACGGTGGATGATACGCTGTATATGGAGGTTGGAGGGTGGTGGGTGAAAACCAGTGGGGTTCTGTCCTGGTGGCGGTTGGAGGGGCGGGGCTCAAGGGTGGAGGAGCGGGAAGTGGAGGAGATGCGGTGGAGAGCATCGTCGATCATGTCTGGGGGGAATCTGCAGTCCTTGAAGAAGGAGGCCCTCTGGGCTGTACGGTATTGGAACTGGCCCTCCTGGGAGCAGATGCGGTGGAGACGAAGGAATTGGGAATATGGGATGGAGTTTTTACAGGGGGGCAGGGTGGGAGGAGGTATAGTCTAGGTAACTGTGGGAGTCAGTCGGTTTATAGTAGATGTCCGTGTTGATTCGGTCGCCCAAGATAGAAATGGAAAGATCTAGGAAGGGGAGGGAGGAGTCTGAGATGGTCCAGGTGAATTTGAGGTCGGGGTGGAAGGTGTTGGTAAAGTGGATGAACTGTTCAACCTCCTTGTGGGAGCACGAGGCAACGCCGATACAGTCATCGATGTAGCGGAGGAAAAGGTGGAAGGTGGTGCCAGTGTAGTTGCGGAAGATGGACTATTCCACATATCCTACAAAGAGGCAGGCATAGCTGGGGCCCATGCGGGTGCCCATGGCAACTCCTTTGGTTTGGAGGAAGTGGGAGTGTTGGAAAGAGAAGTTGTTCAGGGTGAGGACCAGTTCAGTCAGTCGAAGGAGGGTGTCAGTGGAAGGGTACTGGTTGGTACGGCGGGAAAGGAAGAAGCAGAGGGCTTTGAGTCCTTCATGATGGGGGATGGAGGTGTACAGGGACTGGATGTCCATGGTGAAGATAAGGCGTTGGGGACCGGGGAAGCGAAAATCATGGAGGAGATGGAGGGCGTGGGTGGTGTCCCGAACGTAGGTGTGGAGTTGTTGGACTAAGGGGGACAGGACCGTGTCGAGGTATGCAGAGATGAGTTCGGTGGGGCAGGAGCAGGCTGAGACAATGGGTCGGCTGGGGCAGTCAGGTTCGTGGATTTTGGGCAGCAGGTAGAAACGGGCAGTGCGGGGTTGTGGGACTATGAGGTTGGACGTGGCAGATGGGAGATCCCCTGAGGTGATGAGGTTATGGATGGTCTGGGAGATGATGGTTTGGTGGTGGGAGGTGGGTCATGGTCAAGGGGACAGTAGGAGGAGGTGTCCGCGAGCTGGCGTTTGGCCTCAGCGGTATAAAGGTCAGTGCACCAAGCTCCTACCACGCCACCCTTGTCTGCCGGTTTGATGGTGAGGTTGGGGTTGGAGCAGAGGGAGTGGAGGGCTGCACGTTCCAGGGTGAGAGGTTGGAGTGGGTAAGAGGGGTGGACAGGTTGAGGCGGCTATGTCGCGGCGGCAGTTGGCTATAAAGCGGTTGAGGGCAGGTAAGAGGTCAGCATGGGGTGTCCAGGTGGATGGGGTGTGTTGGAGGTGGGAGAAGGGGTCGTCAGAGGGTAGGTGAGAGTCTTCGTTGAAAAAGTAGGCATGGAGGCGAAGGCGGTGGAAGAATTATTCAATGTCTCACCGCGTGTTGAACTCGTTAATCCGAGGGCATAGGGGAATGAAGGTGAGGCCTCTGCTGAGGACTGATCTTTCATCCTCAGAGAGGGGGAGGTCTGGAGGGATAGTGAAAACACGGCAGGCTGGGAGCTCGGACCTGCTGTGGGACTGCAGCTGGGAGTGGGGGCGGGTTAGGCACAGGGGCGGGGACGGAGATCGGCGTGGGGGCGGGGTTACACGTGACGGAGATCGGTGTGGGGGCGGAGACACATGAGGCGTTGTGGTCGTGCAGGTTAGTGATGTCACTGGGGCGGAAGTGGCTGCGGCGATGAAAAAACACCCTGTTATTCCTGATAGTCGCGGGGGTCGCGAATCCGTCGGCGATGGTCTTCCTGGCAATCGTGGAGGCGGTTGTCTGGACGGCGATCGTGGAGGCTGCGAACAAGCTTGGGATAGAACATAAAATCAAAAGAACAGTGGATACTGGACATAACAAACAAAAACAAAAACAAAAATTGAGGGAAAAGCGCAGTAGGTCTGGTAGCATCTGTGGACAGATATATTTCGGTCCAATGAGCTTTCCTCAGAACAGCAATTTCCATTTGTTTCTGGGAGAGAACGAGATGGTCAAACATAGGCATAGATCACGGTTTAGGTTGGTTTTTGGGACTGTGCTTTTGAGAGAATGAACTTGGCTATTGACGTTACAGCATGAAGATGTAAATGCTCCCTGCCTAACCTTTAACTTTATTTCAGAATTTCAGTCCTCAGAGTGAATTCAAAGGTGGCACAGATCGATATCTTCAGAAAATTAACAAAGAAACTATCAATATACATTGAGAATAAGATATGAAAATCACTTAATCTGGCCAGTTTTTTTACTTTATTTTACTTATCCCTTCACTGTGTTTAATTGTCTGTCTGTCTGTCTTTTGTGTGAATTGCCCTGAAAACAAGGTTATTGGTTTCAAACTTTGTTGTTTAATTTTGCTCTGCTAAAGTTCCTATTTGGTAATAAAATTGCTTTTCTTTGTTGTTTCAATTATTAACCTACCGTCTAGGTTTCATAATCAACAGAGCAGCAATGGTTATAAAGTCTGGTTAGGAATTGTTGAGGTTAAAATCTTTGAAGGTTTTAATTTTACTCTGTTGTGAACACAGAGGTACGGTGATTTGGCTCGGTTCTTTGTTTCCTTGTCATAGCACTCATTAAAGACTCTGCCAGACTCCTTGTGGCTTTGAATGCCTCACAGTGTAAGACCAACTAAGTTAGCCTGGTGCTTGTTTTTGTTATAGTTTACAGCACTCAGTATCAAGGTCAATGCGGTAGTAGCATTAAAAATAAATAAAAAGCATGGAAAACTCCTTGACTCTCAGAAAAAAAAAGAATAGTAATTGTGATTCAGCTACTATAGTGACAAGTGGCTCAACAGTTAGCACTGTTTCCTCACTGCACCAGGGATCTGGGTTTGATTCACCCCTGGGTGACTGTCTGTGTGGAGTTTGTACATTCGCCCAGTGTCTGCGTGGGTTGCCTCTGGGTACTCCGGTTTCCTCCCACAGTCAACCATGTGCAGGTTAAATGGACTGATCGTGCTAAATTGCCCATAGTGTCCAGGATGTGCAGACTAGATGGGTTATAGAGTCATAGAGATGTACAACCAGGAAACAGACCCTTTGGTCCAACTTGTCCGTGCTGACCAGATATCCTTAATTAATCTAATCAAATTTGCCAGCATTTGGCCCATATCCCTCGCAAGTGATTCCTATTCATATAACCATCCAGATGCCTTTTAAATGTTGTAATTGCACCAGCCTCTACACTTCCTCTGGCAGCTCATTCCATACCCACACCCATACTTTCTGTGAAGAAGTTGCCCCTCAAGTCCCTTTTAAATCTTTCCCCTCACTCCCAGATCCCAAGGAAAAGACCTTGCCTGTTAAACCTAACACGGTTTCCTCATGACTTTATAAACTCTATAAGGTCACCCTCAGCCTATAATGCTCCAGGGAAAAACAGTCCATTCCATTCAGGCCTCTCCTTATAGGTCATAACCTCCAACCCTGGCAACCTCCGTCTAAATCTTTTCTGCAGTCTTTCATGTCCCTTGGGAAATACAGGGATAGGTGAGGGGTCTGGATGGGATGCACTTCAGAGGGTTGTTGATGGTCCAAATGACAGTTTTCTGCTCCTGTAGAGATTCTATGATCCTATTGAAAATTCACATCAGGAGGAATTTATAAAAGAAAATCAATGGGTCATTGCCGACATGTTATCTAATTTCACCGGATTAATACATACCTTAGAACTTTACACTTGTGGATTGCAGGGGCTAATCGTTTGATCCCCCTCCTCCTGAATATAACATTTTTCTCCAAATTCAACTCACCACTGATTCACAAAGTTGTACAACATGAGACATTACAAAACAGTCCATTGGGTTCAATCTCAGTGCATTCTTTGGATTGGAACCCTCAAAGTTCAAGCGTTCCACAGATCCAATGGTCTTCTGAACTAAAGCTCTATTCTGAGACTCCAACAAATAATGGAATATGTTTCAGCAGTTTTCTCTTTCCAGTGACTCTGTCCATGTTTTGATTTCTGCCTGAACATTGCCTGCAGCAGTTTATCACCTGAACAGGTCGTGTGGTGAGAACAGCGGACCCAGGATGGTTCCAGATTTCGGGATGAAGTGGTGTGGAAAGACCAACTAAAAATTGATAAAAATCTCAAAACCGACCATCATCCTTCTTAAATGCACAGTGAAGCATTTTCACCACATTCTGATGCTTTGGACTCAAATACTGAGCCAGGGTGGCCAAGAACTCCTGGATGGTAAGGTGGAGAAATGTGTACACATATGTTTCAGCTGTGTCATCCCTTTCCAAGATCTCCATCATGAATCCTGAAATGAATTTG